>NC_091978.1:154705134-154857634 GCF_044704955.1 Pristiophorus japonicus | reverse complement strand
GTGCCAACGGAAAAGTCAAGTCCATCAGAGGGCACCACTGGGCTACAGGGGAAATTTTAATCTTGCAACTGTGTCGCTTTCAATTGTAAAAGCGGAGGTGGTAGACAGAATAAAAGATAGTCAAAACTTTTAAACACCACATTTCTGTAATTAATTCGAATGAGGCCCTAGAGGTGTAAAAAAATAGGTTGGAGCTTGGATATGTGGGCTGACGCCTGAAGAATCAATTATTGAGGCTTGTGTATTATCAGCAATAAATCTTCTCTTTAACCAGCACTTGGCGAGCTGGAGGGTCTGGAAAAACTATTTAACAGAAAACACTGGCCTGCATGCAGCAGTTATCTAGTTTGCTACAGCTCAAAAGGAAACTTTACTCAGGACACAGGCTCTGGTCTTGGCCATATTCAAAGCAATTTATTGGTAGATGAAGACCTTCAGGCCTAAATTATGGCAGCAATTCAAGACAATATACATACTTCAAAAGGGCAAAAGTTTATTGAAATGACTAAGATCACATCTAATCAAAATCTACAGAAAACCAGCTGTGAAAATAACTGTTGCCTTACTCAGTGGATAAGTCACCAACATCAAAGGGTCATATTTGTCATTCACTACATCAGAAACAATTTCTGATTTAAGGAAAGCAATTAAAACTAAAAAAAATATTTTTTTTCTTCTTGCTATTGGACCGGATCTCGCGGTGAGAATAACTGAGGCTATCATTGCTCACCGTTATTAAGAAGCAAATCAGACACAGCAACTTCTGCCAACTGCACATGCATGGTTAAACACTGAAATCAGGAAGTCGCTGTCCGATTTGCCCTGCTCCTCCACAAGCTTCACTACATCGGTATCTCGCCAAGGGGCTCGGCATTCAAACACATGATTGGCATAAGGTTGCTGTACATATCCACTAGATAACCACTAAACACGCCAGAAAAAATTGAGGCTTGTCCATTCAAGTGTAACTTAATTTTTAATGGTGCGATAAGTCTTAATTACTGCCAAACAGCCTCTCTGGCACTGAAAATGAACTTTTTTCACTATGGAGTCCCATTCCTTCAGATTATTGTTGGAGATTTAAAAAAATTAAAACTTTGCACCCAAAACTGATGATCTCCTGCTGCTGCTCGTTTCTTGGCGATATTCGGGTGGTCTTTCATTTTTTTACAGCCCGCTGCCGCTGAGATCCTCCAGTGCAAATTTCATGGTGATGTAGCGGGCGGCAGCGGGAGCAGGGTTTAGTGGGCGTTGAAGGCCAGTAGACTTGTCAAAGTTTGGAGGCTGAGGTCTGCGCATGCGTGATTAATTTTTTTTTTCTACTGACATCGTTTGCTAGTCTGGCTGATGCTGCACGTGGTCATCACTGGGCCGGGCCGAATGACCAAAGGGACCTGCAGTGCGTCGTTGGGCTGGGCCGGCTGGGCAAAGGGACCCACAGTGTGTCATTGGGCCCAGTGGGGGTGAGTTTGAGGGAACTTGGGCAGGGGGGGGGGGGGGGAGAAAGATGAGGAAAGAGGGTAGGAGATGA
The DNA here is from genome assembly GCF_044704955.1 of Pristiophorus japonicus. Classification (NCBI taxonomy): domain Eukaryota; kingdom Metazoa; phylum Chordata; class Chondrichthyes; family Pristiophoridae; genus Pristiophorus; species Pristiophorus japonicus. The sequence continues at coordinate 154,856,103 of NC_091978.1, read as the reverse complement.
CCAGATATGCGATTGTTTTTTTAAATGTGCAAGTGTTTATTTATTTATTGTTTTGACGTCCACGATGTTTTTGTCGCGATTTGGGTTGGCTGCGCATGCGCGGAACAGCTTGGGAGGGACAGCGACTTCGAAAAACACAGGAGACAGTGAGAAGATTAAAGAGAGAGGAAACAAAGTACCGAAGAACAGACAAAGCAGGAAAAGTCTGTAAAAAAATTTTTGAAGAAAGATTTATTCACGATCTTAAAGAAAATCGAGTGAGAAGACGACCCTGAGAAGTGTCAAAGATGGGCAGAGGCTAAGGGCACCGCGGTTTACGGACGAGGAGTTGGGCGCACTTGCCTCTGCGGTGGAGACAAGCTATCGGGACCTTACCAGGGATGGTCGTGGGAAGCCAGCCCCGGTCCCGTACCAGCACATTTGGAAGGAAAGTGGGGAGGTCATGTCTGCAGTGGAGACAAGCGTGAGGGATAGAGACCGATGTCATAAAAGGTGGAATGATATTGTAGCCGCAGCCAGAGTGGGTAATAATTTTATTGATGCACTCCCTTACTACTTACAATGTAATTCTAAATGGGATTAATGGGACATAAAACTAAGGACTAGTGTTTTGATGGCTATTTCTTTGTGTCTGTATCGCATGTACAAATCGTTTAAAGATTGCTAATTTCTTCTGCAGAAATTAAAGTGTCAACCAACACCTCCGAGCAGCGCCGCACAGGAGGAGGCCCACCAAAGGTGCTAGACACAAGTGATTTTGAGCAGCATGCCTTAGACTTGGTGGGTGGGCACAACAGTGCAACTACCCAATGATGCTGATCCCTTGCCACAGCACGGTAAGCTGCTGTCATGTAATGTCATCTCAAAATAATATAATGTACTGTGATGTTGGGGTTATGTAATGTAATGTAATGTAATGTCATGCATTTTAATGTATTGTCTGTGAGCCATGTATAATGTAATAATGCAGCAGTCGTGGTGGTCCTTGAAATAAGATTGCGCTAGGTGATGGGACTCATGTCACCCTGACCCCTCCCCCTGCTGCTAACCACTGAAATGTTGTTTTGTACTTGAAGATGCTGATTCGGATGATACCGAGATAGCCACCGCTTCGACCTCCGACATCCAAAACCCCACTAACTCGACCTCCTGCATCCATCGAGCTTCCGCCAACCGCCAACCGCCTCCTCCTTCATGGAGATCTGGGTGAATGAACAACAAGAAGAGGAAGAAGAGAGCAGTGAAGGGGAACTGGTTGAGCCAGTTGAGGTGGGGTGGGGGTGAGGGGGGGGGAGGGAGGAGGAGGAGCAACAGGCCATTCAAATAACCTCTGGGTCTGCACCTGTGGGCACTTCCTCATTGGCATCAGTATTTCCGGGGTGCCCCGACTCTGCCGAACTATCGGGACCAAACAATGTCCAGCAATGCACCTCTCAAGCCGCTAGATCGCATCCACGGAGGTTGCTGCAGCAAAGAGGGAATATGCTGCAAGACAGGCAGGCGCACACCAGGACATGGTCAGACTGTCTAGGATGAGCAGCAACATAGGTCGAGAGCTCCTCCAAGCCACGGCTCCAATAGCTGGGAACATTGTGGCACTGTCAGCTCGACATGACGAGAACATGTCGAAGCTGATTGCCGCGGTGGAGCGAGCCACCTAGTCCATTGATGCACAACGTCTTGGTGCCAACATGGGGAGGGCCAGGCCTAGGGATTGGGGAAATGGGAAGAATAGAGGGGCGGTGAGGACAAGGGGAGGGAAGAGAGGCGGTGGGAGTGATCAGGGTTGTTTTGTTAATATTATTGATGTTGTGCTTGTTGTTGTTTTATATGTTGTTTGATTAAAAATATTAATGTTGATTGTAAATTGTTCAAAATACTTTAAAAGTTTTACATTTTTCAAAGTTTTCCAAGTTTTAATGTTCTAAAATTTTGTATAAATCTCATTATTGAATTTAACCACTCTTGTACAGTGTCTAACTTTTAGAAAATGAAAGGTAACAGTCATGAGGGTTCCATATAGTAGGCAGACAAAGCTGCCATGGCACACTACTACCTTCAGCATAAGATCGGTTAAGATCAGGTAAGACCTTACTTTTTAGGACAGTATTTAGGGCGGGCAGTAAATTGGTCATAGTGACCAAATGTGTGTTTTTGTAGCAGTAATTGATTTTGTTTGACGAAACTTGTATTTCTGGGCAGTTATATGATGAATTTTGGGCCCTTTGTTTTTTTACTTTGTCTGTCTGTCTTTTATCTCTCTCTCTTAATCTTATCTTTATTTCCCTCTCTAGTTCTCTTTCTGTACATGACTTTACACTGAATATTCTAATTTACACTTCCTGGTTTCAACTCAGTGCATCTCAGTAAGGATTCATCAATCTTATTGACACATGGTTGCTTTACCTGCTCATACAGGTCCTAGATCCCCTGTACATGGTGCCGCGCTGCTTTGACTGTCTGATGACCACAAATCGAAGTGTAAAAGTCCACACGTAAGCAAAATGAATGGTCGTTGCTGACGGCAAAATCTGGGCAATTACATATATCAAAATCCCAGTTAACAATGCAGGCGTAAACGAATTGCAAATTAAATGTGCTGCAGCTACATTTACTGGTCTCCTTGTGGGGGGCGGGGGGGGAAAAGGAGGAAAGGAAATGGGACCATGGCTAAATTGCCAGGCTGATTGTCCTCCCCAAGGTCCTCACCAGCCTCCCTCTCCTCTTGCTCCTTGCTGTCTGGCTCTTCTGTCTCCCCTCCTTCTGGAGGTGGACCTGCAGCCCCATCTGGCATTTGTTGTCCTCTCTTTATAGCTAGGTTATGCAACATGCAACACACCACAATAAACTCAGCGCCTTGGTCAGGGTGGTACTTTAGGCTGCCACCAGAGTGATCCAGGCATCTGAAGTGCTTTAGGACCCCTAAAGCACTTCAGATGCCTGGACGATGGTAAAGACGATGTTACATGTATCTATGTGGCTTTTGTTGTAACGTTTCTCGGCTTCAGTGATGGGATTACGCAGTGGGGTCATCAGCCAACTGGCAAGGCCATATCCTCTATCCCTCAGCATCCAACCATGACCTTCTGGCTGATTGACAAACAAGTCATGGATAGCACTCTCAACCAGGATGTGCGCATCATGGATGCAGCCAGGAAATGTAGCATTTACTGTCATAATTATTTGGTTGTGGACGACAACAAGCTGCACATTCAGGGAGCGTAATCCCTTTCTGTTACGAAACACCTTCGCGTCCTGTAAAGGGGCTTTCAGGGCGATGTGTGAGCAGTCGATTGCTCCCTGCACCTTGGGGAAGTTTGCTATTCGAGAAACCCAGAGCTCTCGCGGTCTGTGTCTCCCTGGTCAGAAGGAAGTTTATAAAGTCCATCCTGCGAGCGTAAAGGGCCTCAGTCACCTGCTGAATGCAGCGTTGTGTGGCTTGCTGAGATAAACCACAGATGAAGCCTGAAAGGAGCCCAATGCGTCGAAGGATAGTGCCGCAGTAACCTTTACCTCAACGGGCAGTGCAGTTCTGATGGTGCTGGGAGGCTGCAGATCCCCCTTGATGAGCTGGCAAATCTCATCGATGACCTCCTTCCGGAAGCACAGTTTCCCAAGACATGCATTTTCAGACAAGTTGAGGTAGGATTGCTTTTCTTTGTACCTTCGTTGGCTATACGCTCGCCTCCTCCGTCTCCGCATTACTCTGCCACCTCTTCGATTGATCCTTTCTGAAACCAGCATGTGAGCAGTTACGAGTAATGGCAGAGAAAGCATAGGCCCCATCACTATCAATAATTATTTTCAGTTGCTATAAATGTACTTTTTAAGTATAAAAATGCCTAATCTACTAAGCTATTAGTACAATTAAATATAAGTATAAATGTGAGTGTATTTATCTGTAAAAGACCTTGAAATAACTCAATATATAAGCTCGAGTTTTTTTGCTGCCTCCTCCCTTCCTTTGAAATTTAAAATGGCATCCGTAGTGCCCAGTTCCATGAGGAAGGCCCGGGAAAAGCAACTATTATGCAGCGATGTTCTTGGCGAGCGATCAGCCCGGTGATGTGCTGGCAACGTTAGAAAGTTCCACTCGACGATGTGTGGGCGATCACCTCAGCGATCAGATCGGCGATGTGAGCCGAAACTTGGGGGCTTAATTTTCTGGCGATGTTCCAGCCTGAATTTCCATATTTTGCTCAAAATGGGTGATAGGCGGCCATTTTGGGCGATGTGAAGTGGAAAGTCTAGCCCCATGAAACATCAATGATTATCAGCATTTGAGAAAGTGGGTTAACTTTTCTGACAAGAGTCTTTGGCTAGAATTTCAGTTTTCAGCGAAAACGAGTGTTTTACGCCAAAATTACCATTTTCGCTTCGCTACGTTTTTAGGCCCGCTTTTTGGCCTTTAATTTGTTCAGCAGTAAAAATCGGTATTGCACGAGGATTCACGGCGCAAACCACGAATTTTGGCAACTTTAGTCCAGGGCCGATAACGCTGCAAGAGGCATATTGGAAGGGGGGGGGGCGGAAAATAACAAAAAAAAACATTCACAAAACCGTTACCTAACCCCCAACCCTCTTCTCAATCTTCCTCGCTATCATGCTCCATCTCAGTCGACAAGCTCCCCGCTGGAGTGGAACTAAACTACAGAACCAGTGGGAACCTGTTCAACCTTCGCCGTCTCCAGGCCAGGTCCAAGACCACCCCAACCTCTGTCGTTGAGCTACAGTACGCGGACGCCGCCTGCGCCTGAGCACATACGGAGGCTGAACTCCAGGACATAGTCGACGTATTTACTGAGGCGTACGAAAGCATGAGCCTTGCGCTAAACATCAGTAAGACAAAGGTCCTCCACCAGCCTGTCATTGCCGCACAACATTGCCCCCCAGTCATCAAGATTCACGGCGCGGCCCTGGACAACGTGGACCATTTCCCTTATCTCAGGAGCCTCCCATCGACGACGAGATCCAACACCGCCTCCAGTGCGCCAGTGCAGCCTTCGGCCGCCTGAGAAAAAGTGTTTGAAGACCAGGCCCTCAAAACTGCCACCAAGCTCATGGTCTACAGAGCTGCAGTAATACCCGCCGCCCTCCTGTATGGCTCAGAAACATGGACCGTGTACAATAGACACCTCAAGTCGCTGGAGAAATACCACCAACGATGTCTCCGCAAGATCCTACAAATCCCCTGGGAGGACCGACACACCAACGTTAGCGTCCTTGTCCAGGCCAACATCCCCAGCGTTGAAGCACTGACCACACTTGATCAGCTGCACTGGGCAGGCCACATAGTTTGCATACCAGACACGAGGCTCCCAAAGCAAGCACTCTACTCGGAACTCCTTCACAGCAAATGAGCCAAAGGAGGGCAGCGGAAATGTTACAAGGACACCCTCAAAGCAACATCCCCAGACACCTGGGAATCCCTGGTCAAAGACTGCCCTAAATGGAGGAAGTGCATCCGGGAGGGCACAGTACCTCGTCGTCGGAAGCATGCAGAAATCAAGCGCAGGCAGCGGAAAGAGTGTGTGGCAAACCAGCCCCACCCACTCCTTTCCTCGACGATTGTTTGTCCCACCTGTGGTTCTCGTATTGGACTGTACAGCCACCTAAGAACTCATGGTAAAAGTGGAAGCAAGTCTTCTTGATTCCGAGGGACTGCCTATGATGATGAGCTACTAAATTGCTGAAAAAAAATTAAAAAATAAAAATTTTAACTTGATTTGAACCTCAGTGGTGGCAAAATTATTGGAAAAAATCCTGAAAGACAGGATAAATCTGCATTTGGAAAGGCAAGAATTAATTAGGGACAGTCAGCATGGATTTGTTAAGGGAAGATCATGTCTGACTAACCTGATTGAACTTTTTGAGGAGGTAACCAAGAGGATCGATGACGGTAGTGCGTACGATGTAGTATTTATGGACTTTAGCACCACTTTTAAGAGATGGTTGGATGGACACTTAGTGCAGTAACCTGCAAGGTTACAGACCTAGAGCTGATATTTGGGATTAGACTGGATGACCTTTTGTTGGACGGAGCAGATATAATGGTAAGTACTGCAGGGAATAGAATACAGCCAGGGTGGTCTCCTGGACTAGTTTTGATCGCCTGGCTGGGTCAGAGAGGAATTTTCCCAGATTTTTTCTCCCTAAATTGCCCTGGGTTTTTAATCTGGTTTTTGCTTCTGCCAGATCATCACATGGCTCCGGTTGAGGTGGAGTGTAGAATGTTTTAGTATAAGGGGTGTCAGAGTTGTGGTTGGGCTGGGTGCTCTTTGCCTTTCTGTCATTGTTCATGAGTTTTTATGTAACCTTTAGGGCTGCTGACCAAGGGCCGTGTGGCTCTTTGTCGGCCGGCGCGGACACGATGGGTTGGAATGGCCTCCTTCTGCGCTGTAAACTTCTATGTTTCTTGCAGGTCTTCATACTTACCGCTGCTAGCAGGACTGCACCACAGATTTTACCCTGGGCGCAGAATACGGGTCCCTAAAGAGCCAAAAATCGATCGCAAATTTCGGGTGTTGCATGTTGGCGCTCCTCTCCCCGGTGGTACGTGGAAGCGCCACCACAAAAAGGTCACCGAAGATCCCGCCGACCGGGTTTTCGCCGCGGAAGGTCAAATTGCACGAAAACCCAGTCGCAAAGTCGTCGAAACTCTAGCCCAAAATCTGAAATGTTAAACGATCTTTCTCATTTCAGATCATGAAAGATCTGCTGAGTCTATCTAGTATTTTATGTTTTTATTTCAGATTTCCAGCATTTGCAGTTTTGTGTCAAGTGACATCAAACACCTAATATGACCATTTGTTGGCAAAATAGCATTGATCTTCTGAATCCTCCAGTATACAGCACAAAATTATTTTTTATTGTAAACCTAGGTAAAAGGCTGGGATGCATTATGGATGACACCACCCAAATTGAATAGCATACATGGTAAGGGCCCGTCTTACATTGTAGGTGTAATCTTGAGGGCCTTACTAAATCTGCATGATCTTGAAATTTAAATATAAAGAAGAAGCATTCAACGGGACAGAAAACCAAGTTCAAAATTTAGCTTAAGCAAAATTCAGTAAACGATATTCTCCACTAAATTACAGATTATATACAATAACTAATATTTTAGTTGCAATTGTCTGTCAGTGTTTCATTACTATGGGCTCAAGTTTCGGACCCCCGCTAGAACGGCGCACATCGGAGAGGCCCGCCTAATTTGGAGAACTGAAAAAGCACCAAATACTTACCTCGCGATTCTCCAATATCTGTAAGCCCATTTCCAGCTCAGTGCGGCGCAGCAGGAGCTGCTGGGGACAGAGCTACAGCCCTGTGCCAAAAACAGTGCCGGCGGCTGCACTCGTGCGCAGTAGTTCCTGGCCCTCCCAGCGCGTCCTGTCTCCTGGCGCCGACCCTATCCCGGGCCGAGTCTCCTGACAGCTCTTACCTTGGTGGCGACGGAGCCCGCCCGCCTGGCATCTCGCTGGGGCAGGCCCCACTCAAAATCCTCGGCGGTGGCCCGGCATCTTCTGGGTGCAGGATAAAACTGTAAAGTTTTTATGGAACCAGATTCAGAGCCTCCAGAAGTGGCAGATGTCCCTGACCCAGAGACCAAATGTGGTACTGCACTCTCCCACAACATCCTTCTGAATGCACAACACAATCCTCTCTCAAATAGCCATCTAACCTCCCTCTTCCAGATAAGATACTCACTTGGAGTGTTCATTGCAAGAATTTCCTGATTCTGGATTTCAGTCTTCAGACATCACCCACAATGGTCTCAAAAATTCCCATAATTCATGTCAGAGTTCCTCAGAAGGGAACATGAGCACAGTTGTAGAAGCCTCCCGTGAAATTGTGAAAGAGGACAATGAGTGTCTGACTAAGGAACTTGTGGAGCCACTAGCCTTAGATTCCAGCCACACAGAATGCAGTGATGAGAATTCACACAGTCCTGGGCAGCAATCATCTACTGGGTGTGGGCCCTGCCCAAAATGGCGTCGGTGGCGGTACCCGCCCGAAGTCCTGGGCGACGGCAGAGCCTGCCTGACCGACATCTCCTGGGGGGGGGGGGGGGGGCCCGTCCCAGCCCGGTGCTGCAGTAGGCGAGTAGAAACTTAATTTTTTATTTATTGATTGACTTTAAAAACTTTTTTTTTTTTTTTAATTGATTTATCTATCATTTATTATTGATGATGGCTCTTTATTTGTAAAAGTGAAGTGTTTAATGCTTGTAAACTTCCCTTCCACCCCCCCATCACCTCTCGTTCCCTACGCCTAATTTATAAAGTGTAGGCAAGGTTTTTCTGAGCATACAAAAATCTACACTTACTCCATTCTAAGTTAGTTGGAGTAAGTTTTCACTGCCTAAACTTGCAAAACAGGTGTAAGTGGCTGGACATGCCCCCTTTTGAAAAATAAAGTCTGTTCTAAAATGAAACTATTGTAACTCACTAGAACTGGAACAAACTAAATGCTGAGAATTGCAATTTCTAAGATGCTCCATTCTAAACTAGTTGCTCAAAAAAAATAGGAGCAACTCAAGCCGAAATTTGAGCCCATTGTATGTACACAAGGGCCACTTTTTCTATTTGCAATAATCAACGTGATGTCCTACCTAAAATTACTATTTACTGTTTTTCTTTCAAAGTCTGGGGATACTATGGCAGAGTGATTCTGCTGTAGACTCAACTCAATCTGTATATTTTGGCAGCAACTCAATGTTTCAAAAAGTTTCTAGCTGATTTACATGCCTGAAAGGGGCCCAGACATACATAGCTGGTGATAGCTTCCTAGCCCAGGCTACCTCACTGAAAGGCTACTGTAAGTAGAAAGAGCATCTCCATTCAGGTTTGCCCAGAATGTCATTTAATATGGTGAACAGATGAGCTTGCTGGACAAAAGCTTCATTAATATATCCGATGAAAAAAACTGGTTTACATTTGTTTGCAAGTAGGAATATAAGGATCTTCTTACACTTAGCCAGTAAATATATTAGACTAATAAAAACATCGTAAGACACAACAATGTGCAAAGTTAAAGCACATGGGATTGGGGGTAGTGTGCTGACGTGGATTGAGAACTGGTTGGCAGACAGGAAGCAAAGAGTAGGAGTAAATGGGTACTTTTCAGAATGGCAGGCAGTGACTAGTGGGGTACCGCAAGGTTCTGTGCTGGGGCCCCAGCTGTTTACACTGTACATTAATGATTTAGACGAGGGGGATTAAATGTAGTATCTCCAAATTTGCGGATGACACTAAGTTGGGTGGCAGTGTGAGCTGCGAGGAGGATGCTATGAGGCTGCAGAGTGACTTGGATAGGTTAGGTGAGTGGGCAAATGCATGGCAGATGAAGTATAATGTGGATAAATGTGAGGTTATCCACTTTTGTGGTAAAAACAGAGAGACAGACTATTATCTGAATGGTGACAGATTAGGAAAAGGGGAGGTGCAACGAGACCTGGGTGTCATGGTACATCAGTCACTGAAGGTTGGTATGCAGGTACAGCAGGCGGTTAAGAAAGCAAATGGCATGTTGGCCTTCATATCGAGGGGATTTGAGTACAGGGGCAGGGAGGTGTTACTAAAGTTGTACAGGGCCTTGGTGAGACCACACCTGGATTATTGTGTACAGTTTTGGTCTCCTAACTTGAGGAAGGACATTCTTGCTATTGAGGGGGTGCAGCGAAGGTTCACCAGACTGAATCCCGGGATGGCGGGACTGACATATCAAGAAATACTGGATCAACTGGGCTTGTATTCACTGGAGTTCAGAAGAATGAGGGGAGATCACAGAGAAACGTTTAAAATTCTGACGGGTTTAGACAGGTTAGATTCAGGAAGAATGTTCCCAATGTTGGGGAAGTCCAGAACCAAGGGTCACAGTCTAAGGACCGAGATGAGGAGAAACTTCTTCACCCAGAGAGTGGTGAACCTGTGGAATTCTCGACCACAGAAAGTTGTTGAGACCAATTCACTAAATATATTCAAAAAGGAGTTAGATGTAGTCCTTACAACTAGGGGGATCAAGAGGTATGGCGAGAAAGCAGGAATGGGGTACTGAAGTTGCATGTTCAGCCATGAACTCATTGAATGGCAGTGCAGGCACGAAGGGCCGAATGGCCTACTCCTGCACCTATTTTCTATGTTTCTATGTTTCTATCCATTGGAAGCAATTTCAGCAAAGACCAAACAGATTAAATAAACTTGCCTGTTAAGGCACATTGCGGATATTCAATTATTCTGTTAATTAAGTAAATTTTGACTACATTAATATTTATTCCAGTTGACAATTCATTGCATTAATCCCACTGGGTTAGGAAAGGTCTCCCTGCATCTTGCTCAGTTCCTTGCACCATGCACTTAGCAAGAGGGAAGGAAAACCTGCTTCTGGGCCTCCAACAATGCCTCTCAAGCGGGGCTGGCTGATTGGGATCTCTCTCTCAGATTGGGAAAACACCCATGACACCCTACAACAGGTTCAAGACCTCAGCACATGCAAACCCAATTAGGATGTGCTGTTCTAATTTACTCCACTATAATGATCAAGGATTAGTAGATCTCCTATGACATTGCTCACAGTGAGTCGGACGATAAGCTGCGTTGTACCTGTGCAATGCATAATTTATCAAATAATACTTCATGTCTTGTACTGTGGGAAAAAAAATCTAAGGGCCAGATTTTACAGTCAGTGATGAATGAACTTGTCCATTGACGTTTTGTACTGGAAGTTCCTGTCAGCAAACTATTCAAAAAATGAAGCACCCTTTACAGAGCATCTGGGGCTTGTGTGAACAGGTCAAGCAACTATGTATCTCCTTAACCAATCAGACTGAAGAATCATTAATGAGCAGCACAGAGTCTGAAAGTGTCAGTGAGAATATTTAATTCCAGTCAAATCAGGTACAGAAAGCAAAATGAGGGAGAAAAAAAGATTGGATTGAGAGAGCGAGAGCGAGAGAGCGAGAGGAAACAGAAAGAACTAATAACATTTAGTTACTTTAAAAAAAATCTCCAACAATAATTAAAATCTGAAGGAATGAGACAACACATTTTTCAGTGCCAGAGAGGTTGTTCGGCACTAATTAAGACTTATCACGCCATTAAAGGATACTTACACTGAAATGGACAAGACCTAACTTAATCTGGTGAATTTAGAGTTATATACATCACGCAAGTACAGAAACTTCACGCCTTTCCATGTAGTTCAAACGGAGTCTCTTGGCAAGATACCATTATATATCATTCCGTAAGAAAATTAAGGTGGAAGATTTTTTTTTAAAGTTTGTTTTTCTCTTATCTCTCCCTTAATTCCATCTGTATGTCCCAATTTTTATTTTGCTTCCTGTACAATGATTTAAATGCAATTTATATTTCTTGTTCTTTACTTCCTGGTTTACAGTCAGCATGGCTCAGGATTCTTCAACCTACGCGGTTAAAGAGCCTACCTCTGCTGGATCTACTCACAGATGCCATAGATCCCCTGTAGAGGGAGCTGCACTGCATCAGACGCAGGATTAGTAGAAATCTCCGTTGACAAGCCCGCAAAAAATCTCTGGGCAACTGCACGCGAGGCGACACTGCTGCGAGGAATATTGATAAAATAATTTGTCATTGACTAAGGCAGTTGTCCTTTTTGAAGAAAAGGATTACTATTTAATAGGGCATATTTCAATTTGTAAAATTTAAAGACAGAGGAATTCTCAAAGGCAAGTGAAGCCAGTATTCTATTACAATGGATGCATTTACACAACTCTAGCATCAGTGTGAAGCAGGTTTGCTTACCACCGACGCTGTGCAAATATAGTATGAAACCAGCATTGAGGCCTGACTGAACATCAAACTGAAGAGCAGCAAGACTCCCTGCAGGAAGGAATCTCGTCCCCTTTGCTTCGGAATCAGTTCAGGTCTCACATCCAATTTACCCTACAAATGTATGTTATGTTATGTACTCTGGACAATAAAATTAGGCCCAATGTGCTTGCCCCACTTCTTATTGGACTTATTTCATTGTCCTAACCCTTTCTTTCCTCCATACCCCATTTCCTGGATGAGGCAAGAAAACACTTAAAAACCCATAGCCAACTCAGGAAACCTATCAATAATTCTTTACCAACCTCTCAGAAGTGATTAGCAAACCCCAAAAGGCCCCAAATCCTTGTGTTATTACCTGAAATCAGACCTTCCTTCTGTAGTGATCTTAGTTTTATAAAAATGTATCCAGCATATTCTTGAAGGGGGTCAAAGAGTCAGCCCTCTATACCACTTCAATGACCACTCCTAAATCTCTCGCCTTCATTGACACCTAAACCAGGTTGTAAATAGGAGTTACTGACTCGCCACAGATGTGGCTGCAATGACACCGTTTTACATACTCACACAATAGAGGTAAATGGACTTTACGTCTACATATTTACTTAAACATCTACCATCATTCAGTAACCAAGGAATTAAAGCAGACATTACAATCAAAAATTATTTACACAATCTTGCTTTTCTTCTTACCATTTTGCCAACAAATGCACAAATAGATTGAAGCACACATGCATATGCCGTGTGAATCTAAGTATAGAGATCGATCACATGCCCAACAATTCATTTTTTATTTACTAATTTGAAATGCTATTAGCCACATCTGAGTTTCAAATTAGCCACTTTGTGGCTAGTGGCTAATGTATTGGTCAACGCTGACCTGGAAAAAGCACTCAGAGCTTTCTCGTATTTACATATATATATTTCCAGCTTATAATATATACTGATAATAGTTAGCGGGATTTTTATTGAAATTAGTATGGTTTATCCCAAAGTATGCAGTATGTCAATACCCATTTATTTTGACATTAGGAAAAAATAGACTTGCAGAAATTCAGTGCAGCTAAGGTAAATCAAACTTCGCCAAAGAAGGACACGAAAATCTGAAGTACGATTTAAATTAGCAGTGAACTATTTTAAGCCGACGAATTTCTTTCAGTTTCAGCGGGATACACCAATGCCAAACATCTGAGAGTTGATTGAAATCAGACCCTTGGACAAAACTACAGTAAAAATAGTTAGCGGGGATTTTTATTTTTTGTTAAGTAAACAGAAATGTAGATAGAAGAGGAAAGCAAATCAAATAATTTCCCAACAGGATTCTCTTTATTTAGTGCGTCTGAACAGAAATTAGCATGATTTATCCCAAGTATAGTTGGAACAGTTTGCAAGAAAATAAGCTCCAATGCAGCTTGCAAGAAAATGCAGAAGTGAGAATTCAACTTGATCAAATTTTAAGGTGAGTTTCCTGGGGAAAAAAAAAAGAGTAGGGTCCTTGGACACCAACATAGCCTGGCTTTTGTCATTTAGTTCGGCACTAAACTGTCCACAACCATGTAATGGAATATCAATGAACAATTATTTAAGATAACTAATTAGCTCAACCACAGAGTTTACATAAAATTTCCATTACAGATTTTTTTTTAAATAAAGGTATTCTGCAGGGGAGAAGGATTAGCCTGGCAATTACAGGCCAGTCAGTTTAACGTCGGTAGTGGGGAAGCTTTCAGAGTCAACAATCTAGCAGAAAATTAACAGCCACTTGGACAAGTATGAAGTAATAAAGAGCCAGCACGGATTTGTTAAGGGCAAATCGTGTTTGACTAACTTGATTGAGTTTTTTTGATGAGGTAACAGAGAGGGTGGGCAGTGCAGTTGATAGAAACATAAAAAATAGGTGCAGAAGTAGGTCATTCGGCCCTTCGAGCCTGCACCACCATTCAAATAAGATCATGGCTGATCATTCATCTCAGTTCCCCAATAAAGAATTCTACTATATTATGGTCACTCTTTCCCGAGGGGCTTCGCACAAGATTGCTAATTAGTCCTCTCTCATTAAAATGATGTTGTGTAACTTGGACTTTGAAAAAGGTGTTTGATGAAGTATCACGTATTAAGTTTGTTCGCAGCATGGATACAAAATTAGCTAAGTGATAAAAAACAGAGTGGGAATGAACGGCTGCTTTTTGGACTGGAGGGAGGTATACAGTGGTATTCCCCAAAGTTCAGTACTAGGACAACTGCTATTTTTGATATACATTAATGACTTACAATTGGGAGTGCAGGGCACAATTTTGAAATGTGCAGATGACACAAAACTTGGAAGTGCAGTCAACAGTGAGGAAGATAGTAATATACAGTGAGACGACAGACAGGCTTCAGGTGGAATGGGTGGACACATGGCAGATGAAATTCAACACAGAAAAGTGTGAGGTGATACATTTTGGTAGGAGGAGACACCATTCAAACTAAATGATACAATTTTTAAGGGAATGCGAGAACAGAGAGACCTGGGGTGCTTGTGCACAAATCTTTGAAGGTGGCAGGACAGGTTAACAAAGCATATGGGATCCTGGGCTTCATAAATATAAATGGAGTAAAAAGCTAGGAAGTTATGCTAAACCTAAAAAAGCACCAGTTCAGCCCCAGCTGGAGAATTGCATCCAATTCTGGACACCACGTTTTAAGAAGGATGTGAATGCTTTGGCGAGGGTACTGAAGAGAATTACTAGAATGATTCCAGGGATGAGGGATTAGTTACATGGATAGACTAGAGAAGCTGGGGTTGTTCTCCTAGATTTGATAGAGGCATTAAAAATCATGAAAGTTTAGATCAAATAAATAAAGAGAAATTGTTTCCAAGGGCTGAAATGTCAATCATCATCATAGGCAGTCCCTCAGAGTCGAGGATGACTTTGAAATGTCAATAATGAAAGGGCACAGATTTAAGGTGATAAGCAAAAGAACCAGAGGCGATGTGAGGAAGAACTTTTTTATGCAACAAATGATTAGGATTTGGAATGCACTTCCTGATAGGATGGTGGATACAGATTCAAATAGTAGACTTCAAAAAGGGAATTGGATAAATACTTCAAGGACAAAATAATTGCAGGGGAATGGGATTAAATGGATTGCTCTTTGAATGAGCCGACACAAACCAATGTTCCCTTAAATAAAAATAGAAAATGGTGTAAAGTTCAGCGGGTCGAGCAGCATCTGTGGAAAGAAAGTGAACGTTTCAGGTCGATAACCCATTGACCTGAAACGTTAACTCTGTTTCTATCCACAGATGCTGCCTAACCCACTGAGATTTCCAGCTTTTTCTGTTTTTATTTCAGATTCCAGTGTCCACAGTATTTTGCTTTTGTATTAATGTTCCCTTAAAGCTGTGCAGCCACGCAGAACTCTAAACCTCCCATGCAGCCGACTCTTCAATGTGAAAAATGGTGCATTCTTGGTATTTTGAAGGGGCCACGCACCCATAAAAAGTTAACGGGAAGATTGGCACAGACTCAATGGGCTGAATGGCCTCCTTCAGTGCTGTATTATTTTATGATTCTATGCACTGTAAATTTTGGCATCACAGACTAAATTGGCACAAAACAACATCAACATCCACAAGTCCCACCAATGCAGCTGTTTGTTAAACACCAGATGTCACTGCCTCTTACTTCAAGTTACCAGCGCAAACCTAAACTGAAAGGAACACTTCAGACTCTTC
Organism: Pristiophorus japonicus; assembly: GCF_044704955.1. NCBI lineage: Eukaryota > Metazoa > Chordata > Chondrichthyes > Pristiophoridae > Pristiophorus > Pristiophorus japonicus. Next base: position 154,840,578 of record NC_091978.1, on the reverse strand, counting down.
AGTGTTTTCCTGTAAAATTTGGATGCAACACAAATACAGGGTAATAAACTTAGCAAATTTATTAAGAGTCCACTGATGAAATTTGATTGAATGGGTTATCATCTTTATTCTTTTTTAAACTGTGATGGTAATAAATTGTTGATTACCCTATATTATTAACCTGAGTCAATTATAGCCAAATATGGAGACATAACTCTTGGCTTAAAACAAGCAGCTACTGTTTAATTAAGAAGAAATCTGATCATTTTATACATTATAGCACCTTAAAGATAGGTTTGTTATCTGTTCAATTCATTCAACCAGGCCTCCATCTGATTGGAAATGTTGTAAATGAACCAATGCCCTGATGTGCTCAAACAACAGAACTCCAAAAATAGTCCCTCCCCATGCAGTATATTCTCAAATAACCAAAACTGCTCTGGTTTCCACTAGTTCCGCAACAACGGAGACAAGATCAGGAAGAAATATGAAGCATGGTAGTCAGACAGGAAGTCAGGGCAAGACACTCTGGTCATCAATCATGAAGAAGGAATTGAGTTTAAATTTCTTAGAACCTTGTGGAATTAGCTAATGAGGAGGATTGTTGAATTTTGTTTTAGTTTTGCAGGCATTGCTGCTAATTTCACCATCCATAGGGTTGATGCTTCATGTGTGAACATTCAAATGGTGATACACTGACACAATGGTCACACTTAACCCAGTTAGCATTGAAAGAGTTTGTCAACTTTCAAAACCCTTAATGCTCCCCAACCAAGATCACTGAATTCAGCACACATCAGAGATCAAACAGAAGGTGTTTCTGTATGACATTCAAAAATATATTCTCAGAGTCCTCCAACAGTTCTGTGGATAAATGATATACTACTAAGGCATACAGATTATAACGGTCCTTTGTTTGATCTCTGGTGTGTTGACCATGGTTAATCAGCAAAGAGGATGCTAAAAATTACATCAGAATTGCAGGCTTGTTGGGTGGTGGTCAGGGTGGGGGCAGGGAAAGGAGAGGGGGTTGGCTCATATTGGTCATTTGGAGAAAGTAACCAAGGGCTGCCAGCACCTACTGATGTTTCGAAAAGACAGGCAGAATGGAATAGGAGGGAGGGTAGCCCTGATAATAAAGTACGAGATAAGGACATTAGTCAGAAAGAGTGTTGGCTTGGAAGATCAGGAAGTAGAATCAGATGGGTGAAGAGAAGAAATAACAAGGGACAGAAAATACTGGTGGAAGTAGTTTATAGGCCCCCCAAACACCAGCGAAACCGTTGGACAGAGTATTAATCAATAAATAATAGGAGCTTATAACAATGGTAGTACAATAATCGTGGGGGACTTGAATCTTCAAATAGACTGGACAACAGTATTCTGGTGGAAGAGTTCATGGAATGGATTTGGAACAATTTCCGAGAACAATATGTTGTGGAACCAACAAAGGAACAGGCTATTAGATCTTATATTGTGTAATGAGAAAGGGTTAATTGGCAATTTCAGAAAAGGGTCCTCTTGGAATGGGTGATCATATGATAAATATTTGACTCTCAAACTCAATGTGAAATTTGACGTCCGAAATGAGACTTAAACTTAAATAAAGCCAATTACATAGGTATGAGGGGCGAGTTGGCCAATATAGATTAGGAAATTAGATTAAACGGTATGACAGTGGATAAGCAGCAGCAAACATTTTAAGAAATATTGCAAAATTCTCAACGAGTATACATAAGAAATAGGAGCAGGAGTAGACCCCTCGAGCCTGCTCCGCCATTTAATACGATCATGGATGATCAGATCATGGACTCAGCTCCACTTCCCTGCCCATTCTCCATAACCCCTTATTCCCTTTTCATTTAAGAAACTGTCTATTTCTGTCTTAAATTTATTCAATGTCCCAGCTTCCACAGCTCTCTGAGGCAGCAAATTCCACAGATCCACAACCCTCAGAAGAAATTCCTCCTCATCTCAGTTTTAAATGGGCGGCCCCTTATTCTAAGATCATGCCCTCTAGTTCTAGTCTCCCCCATCGAGGAAACATCCTCTCTGCATCCACCTTGTAAAGCCCCCCATAATCTTATACATTTCGATAAGATCACCTCTCATTCTTCTGAATTCCAGTGAGTAGAGGCCCAAACTGGTCAACCTTTCATCATAAGTCAACCCCCTCATCTCCGGAATCAACCAAGTGAATCTTCTCTGAACTGCCTCCAAAGCAAGTATATCCTTTTGTAAATATGGAAACCAAAACTGCACACAGTATTCCAGGTGTGGCCTCACCAATACCCTGTATAACTGGAGCAAGACTTGCCTGCTTTTATACTCCATCCCCTTTGCAATAAAGGCCAAGATTCCATTGGCCTTCCTGATCATTTGCTGTACCTGCATACTAACCTTTTGTGTTTCATGCACAAGTACCCCCAGGTCCCGCTGTACTGCAGCACTTTGCAATCTTTCTCCATTTAGATAATAACTTGCTCTTTGATTTTTTCTGCCAAAGTGCATGACCTCACAGATTATACTCCATCTGCCAAATTTTTGCCCACTCACTTAGCCTGTCTATGTACTTTTGCAGATTTTGTGTCTCCTCCTCACACAATGCTTTTCCTCCCATCTTAGTATCGTCGGTAAACTTGGCTATGTTGCACTCGGTCCCTTCCTCCAAGCCATTAATATAGATTGCAAATAGTTGGGGTCCCAGTACCGACCCCTGCGGCACCCCACTGGTTACTGTTTGCTAACCCGAGAATGAACCATTTATCCCAACTCTCCGTTTTCTTTTTGTTAGCCAATCCTCTATCCACGCTAATATATTACCCCCAACCCAGTGAACTTTTATCTTGTGCAGTAACATTCCGTTGAGAAATATAGGGCCCGAGTTTGGTGAACCTACCGCCCACAGCCACTGAGGTACCGCCCAAAAATGACGTTTTTCAGAAAATTCCTCAGCAACCGCCAACCTACTGCCAGGCGGGAGATTCAATCGGGGAAGTCCCGCCTGCGGGAATATATACTGCCCACCCATGCAGAAGACGAGAAAAACACAAGTTTGGTCGTTAGGCTCCTGTAAGATCCTGTTACCGCCCTCTAGAAAGACTGGTGAAAAAGATGGTCTTATCTAGCTCTTGAGCGGACGGTAGGGGCAATGGGGCAGATTGGTCCAGAGCAGTACATCCCAGGTTACATTTAAACACTGCAGCAATATTAGACCCTCAGAAAAAGTTGAACCATTGAAGGGAAACTGCTCCGTTGAAGGGCAGGCGTGGGGTAGAAAGCAGACATGAGCTCCCAAATACTTTAGTAAAGGCTCTATGGAGTTGAGTTTACAGATGTTATGAGGTCATGTGAAAGTATATAGGCAATAATAAAATCCATCAAGTTTCTCTTGGGTACCAGGATAAGATCCCAACAATAACATTAGCTCAAATGCAGAAGATGCTTATATAGGGGTGGAGTTCTGCAATCTGTCACCTAATAAAACTGTACACTCAAATGCCAACTATAATGTCTGGCCTCCAAGTTCTGGAACTATCTATCATTCAAAGCCACCCGTCCTGGATTGGTGACCCTTACTTGTTTTAGCTAAATGACATGATGTCAGGACCCATTAAAAAGTTGCATCGTAACAGTAAGGCAAGATATTGATCACACTGCACTACATTTAAAAGGACATTTCTCAGCATATACCCCTCCTTATCTAAAAGTTACACATTGATCAAGAGTGGTTCAAAAATGTCTCTGTATTGAATTGTACAACATTCAAAAGTGCCAGAACATTCAAACATGTCAAGCAAAATATTTAATAGTATCTCAAAAAACAGTACATTTAGCATCAAAAGGAAACATCTTAAACACCAACATGAATATATACACAAACATCAACGCCAACATTCGACCCTCTACCCACTCCCACCACCTCTCTTTCCCCCACTCTCCTCTTGATGGGTTGCGCATCCCCACGATGGCCCACACCCCTGTCCCTCTCTGCGTTGGCACCAGCATGTGGGGCAGCATTGCACCCGGAGCACTGCTGTCATGTTCGTTCGGGAGAGAATGGAGGTGGTAAGATGGAAGGCGCTGGCATCTCTGGACCCTCTGGTTCTGTCGGCCTGGCATCGGGGGGGGGGGGGGGGGTTCCATGCCATAGCCAGAGACCAACGATTGCCGCATGGCATCTACAGAGCCGACTGTTCGCTGTACTGTGGTGATCAGCTGCGACATACTGTTGATATGCTGCTCTGCAAACGCGCCGATGTTGGCAGCTATCCCAACCATGGCCTGGAGGAGGTCTCGACCAAGGTCGACACACGTCCTCGACAGCTGCATTGCTTTGATCCATCTTGCATCATCATCATCTCCTTGCTGCATCAACCTGGGTAGAGGCAGCTTGGTGGCTTTAACGGCACAGGTGCTGTGCTTCACAACGCTTGATCCCACTTTCTCCGACTCAAAGTCCAAAAACTCGGATCCCGATACCGATGTTGGGTGCACAGGTGGCACTCATGTCAAGAGGATGGAGTGCTCCTCTTCCACCTCAGACCTCAACTGGGCCTCTCCCTGTTCTTCCTCCTGTGGCTGGCTGAGTTGGATGCAGGGGCAATGGGGGATCTTGGGGGAGGGGGTGGGCAGAAGGAGCTGCTGGCGTGGGCTCCTGATGAGGTCGAGGTGGATAGTGTTGGTGTTGCACATGCCATTTGCGTGCCAGAGGTGAATGGGGTGCCTAAGTCGGTGCTGTCCAATTCATCACCTGCAAGTACAATGCAACATTTCAGTGTTTGGGGGGTGGGGATGCAGTTGGTAATGCTGACACGAATACTGTGACGTTTCACATTCTTATTTCGAGGACTACCATGGCTACATCACCACACCCTAAATGGTCAACAGACGGTACATTAAAATGCTTTTGACATCACATTACATGACATGAGCATAACACAGACTGGAGATTCGGATAAACTTACCATGCTGTAGCACGGGATTGGCACCACCATGTGTGGTGGCACGTGGGTGGACCCCACGAATGCCAAGGCACACTCCTCGATGTCAGTCACTTCGATGACATCTGGTGGGCCCCCTCCCGTGCCACACGGCTTTGAGGCATTGGCTGTTCTTTTCCTCTGCAGAAATAAAAGTTGCAAGCTTTAACCGGTTTGCACATGCAACACACACACTTTTTTTTTGAATAGTACGGGAGTGCAACAATAACATCTTTACTTACTCTTGCTGACACTACCATATCGTTCCATCTCTTCCTGCACTGGTCTCCATCACGAACCATGGTGCCCATTGTGGACACGGCCTCCCCAATCTCCCACCAAATGCGTTTATATTGCGGTGGGGCTGGCTTGCCACGACCATCCTGGGTGCGGTCTTTGTAATGGCGCTCCACGTCAGAGACAAGTGCCTCCAGCTCATCATCTGTAAACCAAGGAGCTCCGAGCCTCCCTGCATTGGACTTTCTGGCAACTTTTCTACCGCTCATGAGGTTTTCAAGGTGAATCTGTTGCCTCTCTCTCTATAAATCACTCCCCTCTGTAACTATCAGGTGCAAGTTAGTATCGAGATTTTATGCGCATGTGCAGCTGAGCCCTCAGCCCCAATCGTGGGAAAAGTGAGGTCATCAGGCAAAAAAAAGGACAAAAAAAATCCAAATCTCGCGCACGCGCAGTACACGGCCTCTGATGTTTCGAGTCGAGAGGCCTGTACCTACCGCCAACGCCTGCCACCGCCTGCTGCCTCCCGCTACATGCCGCTCCAGCTCCCGTCAAAACCAAGATGAAATTCGCGCCCAGTCAGCCCCAGCGGTAGCAGCCGGTAAAACATCACGCAACGCCCCGAGAGCGCCGAAAAGCGTGCGGACCCAAGGTTTGACCAAACTCTGGCCCATAAACTCCACGGGAAAAGTGATCCATCCATGGCTGATGACAGAAATTAAGGATAGTATTAGATTAAAAGGCTTACAATGTTGCAAAGAATAGTAGTAAGCCTGAGGATTGGGAAGCTTTTAAAAGCCAGCAAAGAATGATTAAAAAAATGATTTGGAAAGGGAAGATAGACTATGAAAGTAAACTAGCACAAAATATAAAAACAGATAGCTATATAAAAAGGAACAGTGGCTAAAGTAAATATTGATCCCTTAGAGGATGAGACCGGGAAATTAGTAATGGGGAACATGGAGATGGCAGAAACTCTGAACAAATATTTTGTATCAGTCTTTATGGTAGACGACACTAAAAATATCCCAACAGTGGATAGTCAAGGGGCTATAGGGAGAGAGGAACTTAACACAATCACAATCACGAGGAGGTGGTACTCAGTAAGGTAATGGGACTAAAGGTGGATAAATCCCCTGGACCTGATGGCTCTAGGGTCTTAAGAGAAGTACAGCAGGGATAGTGGATGGATTTGCTTGTAATTTACCAAAATTCCATGGATTCTGGGGAGGTCCCAGCAGATTGGAAAACTGCAAATGTAAGACCCCTATTTAAAAAAGGAGGCAGACAAAAAGGAGAAAACTATAGGCCAGTTAACCTAACATATGTGGTTGGGAAAATGTTGGAATCCATTATTAAAGAAGCAGTAACAGGACATTTGTAAAAACATAATTCAGTCAGGCATAATTCAGTCAGCACGAATTTATGAAAGGGAAGTCATGTTTGACAAATTTGCTGGAATTCTTTGAGGATGTAACGAACAGGGTGGATAAAGGGGAACCAGTGGATGTGGTGTATTTGGACTTCCAGAAGGCATTTGAAAAGGTGCTCCATAACAGGTTACTGCACAAGATAAAAGTTCATGGGGTTGAGGGTAATATATTAGCATGGATATAGGATTGGCTAACAGAAAACAGAGAGTCGGGATAAATGGTTCATTCTCTGGTTGGCAACCAGTAACTAGTGGTGTGCTGCAGGGATCAGTGCTGGGACCCCAACTATTTACAATCTATATTAATGACTTGGAAGAAGCCAAGTTTGCTCACGATGCAAAGATGGGGGGAAAAGCAATGTGTGAGTACAACACAAAAAATCTGCAAAAGGACATAGACAGGCTAAGTGAATGGGCAAAAATTTGGCAGATGGAGTATAATGTTGGAAAGTGTGAGGTTATGCAGTTTGGCAGGAAAAAAATCAAAGTTATTATTTAAATGGAGAAAAATTGCAAAGTGCTGCAGTACAGCAGGACCTGGGGGTACTTGTGCATGAAACACAAAAAGTTAGTATGTAGGTACAGCAAATATTCAGGAAGACAAATGGAATGTTGGCCTTTATTGCAAGGGGGATAGAGTATAAAAGCAGAGAAGTCCTGCTACAACTGTACAGGATATTGGTGAGACCACACATAGACTACTGCGTACAGTTTTGGTCTCTGTATTTAAGGAAGGATATACTTGCATTGGAGGCTGTTGAGAGAAGATTCACTTGGTTGATTCCGGACATGAGGGGGTTGACTTATGAAGATAGGTTGATTAGGTTGGCCTATGAACATTGGAGTTCAGAAGAATGAGAGGTGATCTTATTGAAACATGTAAAATAATGAGGAGGCTCGACAAGGTGGATGCAGAGAGGATATTTGCACTCATATGGGAAACTAAAACTGGGAGACATAGTCTCAGAATACGGGTCCTGCCCATTTAAAATTGAGATGAGGAGGAATTTCTTCTGAGGGTTGTAAATCTATGGCATTCTCTGCCCCAGAGAGCTGTGGAAGCTGGATCATAGAATATATTTAAGGCAGAGATAGACAGATAGGCAGTATTATATTAGTATGGATAGAGGATTGGTTAACAGATAGAAAACAGAGAGTGGGAATAAACAGGTCATTTTCCGGTTAGCAGGTTTTAACTAGTGAGGTGACACAAAGATCAGTACCCCAGCATGAATCACAGGTCGGGCACTAGCTTAACAATCTGAAGCCCTGCTTCTGTCCATGTCTCTCAATTGCCTTATTACTGCAGGATTATCCTGGAGGACAAGGGCACCCCTGGCTCTTCTCCAAAAACAAACAGCCTCCTTTGTCCACTGTTCCTTTCCTCTTCCATTCTCACCTCCAACACCAGATGCAAGGAACTCATTGATGTCTGCATTGGAGGTTGTTGAGAGAAGATTCACTTGGTTGATTCCAGAGTTGAGGGGGTTGACTTATGAAGATAGGTTGATTAGGTTGGCCTATGAACATTGGAGTTCAGAAGAATGAGGTGATCTTATTGAAACATGTAAAATAATGAGGAGGCTCGACAAGGTGGATGCAGAGAGGATATTTCCACTCATATGGGAAACTAAAACTGGGAAACAACTGTCTTTCTGTCCCACCACCTCATTGTACCCACACTCTAAGCCTCCCTTTATCCAAGCCCAGACACAAAGAAACTCTCTGTAGGTTATTTCTGTCTCCCACATCAACTAACCATCTGCTTAAGTAGTGCTTCCCCTCCTTCAAAACTCCCTCCTTTGAAAAATCCAAGCTCAAACCCCATCTCCAATTCTTGTCTCATTTCTAACATTCCAAGGTCATCAAATGAATCATCGCCAATGAACTATGCACCTACCTCTCCCACCATGGAATCATTTCAGTCTCATTTCCATATTGCACGGAGACCAGCCTGTTCAACGCTGGCACCAATATGTTCTGTTACTGAAACAATGGCATGTAGTTTTTCCTTGTTCTCCTTGATCACTCAAACTGCAATAGAATGAAACTCTCCTAACTGGGAAACCAGAGCAGCGGCAGGGGGGGGGGGGGGGAAAAAGAGGAGCGAGAGCAATCCAGTAGTGACATCACAGGATAGCTGGTAACTGATGGTAGATTGGTAAAGGTCACACCGGTTTTTAAAAACATAGAAAATAGGTGCAGGAGTAGGCCATTCGAACCTTCGAGCCTGCACCACCATTCAATAAGATCATGGCTGATCATTCACCTCAGTACCCCTTTCCTGCTTTCTCTCCATACCCCTTGATCCCTTTAGCCGTAAGGGCCATATCGAACTCCCTCTTGAATATATCCAATGAACTGGCATCAACAACTCTCTGCGGAAGAGAATTTCACAGGTTCACAATTCTGAGTGAAAAAGTTTCTCCTCATCTCGGTCCTAAATGGCTTACTCCTTATCCTTAGACTGTGACCCCTGGTTCTGGACTTCCCCAACATTGGGAACATTCTTCCTGCATCTAACCTATCCAGTCCTGTCAGAATTTTATATGTTTCTATGAGATCCCCTCTCATTCTTCTAAACTCCAGTGAATACAGGCCCAGTCTCTCCTCATATGTCAGTCTTCAAGCAAGGAGGAAGGTAGGGAAAGTAGTACTGGTAGGGGGATTCGATAGTTAGGGGAGCAGACAGGCGTTTCTGTGACCGCAGATATGACTGCAGGATGATATGTTGCCCCCCTGGTGTCAGGGTGAAGGATGTCACTGCAGAACATTCTGAGTGGGGAGAGTGAACAGCCAGAGGTCGTGATCCATATTGGCATTAATGACATAGGTAGAAAGAGGGATGAGGTTTTGCAGGCAGATTTTAGGGAGCAAGGAAAGAGATTAAAAAGCAGGACCTCAAAGATAGTAATCTCTGGATTACTCCCAGTGCCGTGTACGAGTGAGCATAGAAATAGGAGGATAGAGCAGATGAATGCATGGCTAGAGAGATGGTGCAGGAGAGAGGGCTTCAGATTCCTGGGGTATTGGGGCTGGTTCTGGGAGAGGTGGGACCTGTACAGGCCAGACGGGTTGCACTTCAACAGAGCCGGTCCCAATATCCTCACGGGGAGATTTGCTAGTGCTTTTGGGGAAGGTTTAAACTAAGTTGGTAAGGAAATGGGCATCAACATGAGAAACGAGAAACAAAGGGCACAAAGGATTGAGAGACAGATAGCACTAAGGTTCGAAATAGTAAAGTATTCGATGGGATCAGACTAAGAACACAGAATGGTCTAAGATAGGTTTACAGCATATGTATGTGAACGCACGAAGCACAGTAAACAAGGCTGGTGAGCTGCAGGTGCAAATAGCCACATGGGAATATGATGTCTTGGCAATAACGGAGACCTGGCTCAAATAAAGGGCAGGATTGGGTATTAAATATTCCTGGATATAGGGTGTTCAGGAAAGATAGGGAAGGAAAGATAAGAGGTAGTTTGGCAGTATTGGTTAAGGAGACTGTAACAGTGCTAGGGAGAGGATATCCTGGAGGGATCAAGGATAGAATCCATATGGCTAGTGTTAAGAAATAATAGAGGTGCCATTACACGACTAGGTATATTCTATAGACCACCAACTAGTGGGAAAATATGGAGGAACAAATTTGCAGAGAAATTACAGAGATGCAAGAACTAGAGTAGTGATAATGGGGGACTTCAACTATCCTAATATAGGCCCCAAGTTTCCACATGATTTGCTCCTGATTTTTTAGGAGCAACTGGTGGAGAACGGAGCATCTTAGAAATCGCAATTCTCCACATTTAAGTTTTCTGCAGTTCTAGTCAGGTAGAACAGTTTCACTTTCAAACAGAATTTTTTTTTTCCCAAAAGGGGGCGTGTCCAGCCACTGACGCCCAATTTAAAAGTTTCCACAGTGAAAACGTACTCCAAACTAACTTAGAATGGAGCAAGTGAAGATTTTTGTAGGCCTGAAAAAACCTTGTCTACACATTAAAAAAATCAGGCGCAGGTTACAAATTAGGCGTCCGGAACGAGGTGGGGTGCGGGGGGGGGGGTGCGGGAGGGAAGTCATTACATTCTACAATAAATCCTTAATTATACTGATACAAATATTATACAAATAATTCCAACCTGAATAAACATTTATAAGCAAAGAAAAGATTAAATAAACCATCTTCCTACCTGTGTGAAAGTGCTTCAGGCAGGCCTTTCAGGCAGGGAGAAGGCTGCAGGAAGCCTCACAAGTTGAGGCAGCCGTTCCCGACGGCAGGGGGAGGGGGGTAGGCAGTAAGGGCCCGACCGACGGCAGCAGCCGTTCCCGATGGCAGGGGAGGGGAGGCAGTAAGGGCCCGACCGACGGCAGCAGCCGTTCTTAACGGCTGGGGGGGGGAAATCGGGAGGCAGTGAGAGCCCGACCGACGGCAGCAGCGTGGGGGAGGCAGTGAGGGCCCGACCGACGGCAGCAGCGTGGGGGAGGCAGGGAGAAGGCTGCAGGAAGCCTCAGAAGTTGAGGCAGCCATTCCCGACGGCAAGGGGAGGGGGTGGGGTGGGGGAGGCCCCCCTGCTGTCGGTTGGACCCGTCAGGAAATGGCTGCCTCAACTTGAGGCTTCCTGCAGCCTTCTCACTGCTGCAAGAAGCCTCAGTGCTGATCATGGAAGGGCAATGTGGTTTTATTAAAAAATGTTAAAAATTGAACAGCTACAAAGAACTACAAAAATGGCCGAGTGCCAATGTTTCCTTCACACTGCGCGTGCGCGAACGCTCCAATGCGCAGGGTTGCCGGCACGAAAAAAACTCATTTAAATGGTACCCGCCCCCTCCTACTTACAAAATCGGCGCGAGTGGTAGGCTCCGCCCCCTGGGCGCCGCGCCAAGCTGACATCGAGCTGCAAAGCGCTCGAGAATAGCGCTTTTTTTTTCAAGCGCCGTTTTCAGCGCGAAAAACGGGCGCCCAGCTCGCCGCGTCTGGAAACTTGGGGCTATAGACTGGGATAATAGTGTAAAGGGCAGAGTGAGGGAAGAATTTCTGAAGTGTGTTCAGGACAACTTTCTTCATCAATATGTTTCTGGCCCAACAAGGAAGGAGGCATTGCTGGATCTGGTTCTGGGGAATGAGGTAGGTCAAGTGGAGCAAGTGTCAAGTCAGTGAACATTTAGGGAACAGTGATCATAGTATAAAAGTTTAGATTAGCTATGGAAAAGGACAGGGAGCAATCTAGCGTAAAAATACTTAATTGGAGGAAGGCCAATTACAGTGGGATGAGAACGGCAGCCCAGGTAAATTGGAATCAAAGATTGGCAGACAAAACTGTAGTGGAACAATGGGCTGCCTTTAAGAGGAAATAGTTCAGGTACAGTCAAGGTACATTCCCACTCGGGGGAAAGGTAGGGCAACTAAAGTCAGAGCTCCCTGGATGATGAAAGGGGTAGAGAGTAAGATGAAGCAGAAAAAGAGCACGCATGACAAATGTCAGATCGAGAATACATCTGAAAGTCAGGCTAAATATTGAAAGTTCAGAGAAGTGAAAAAGAAAATTTATGGGGCAAAGAGAGGATATGAGAATAGGATGGCAGCTAACATAAAAGGTAATCCAAGAGTCTTCTATAGGTATTTAAATAATAAACGGCTAGGTATAGGAGTGGTAGGGCTGATTAGGGACCAAAAAGGAGACTGACACATGGAGGCAGCAGATATGGCTGAGGTACGAAATGAGTATTTTGCATTTGTCTTCACCAAGGAACAAGATGCTGCCATAGACTTAGTGAAGGAGGAGGTAGGAGAGATACTGGAAAGGATAAAAACTGATAAAGACAAGGTGCTAGAAAGGCTGGCTGTACTTAAGGTCAGTAAGTCACCAGGACCGGATGGGATGCATCCTGGGACGCTGAGAGAAGTGAAGGAAGAAATCGCGGAGGTATGGCCATAATCTTCCAACCCTCCTTAGAAACGGGGGTGGTGCCAGAGGACTGGAGAATGGTAAATGTTACACCCTTGTTCAAAAAAGGTAAAGATAAACCCAGCAACTATAGGCTGTCAGTTTAACCTCAGTAGTGAGGAAGCTCTTAGAAACAATAATCAGGGACAAAATTAACAGTCACTTGAACAAGTGTGGATTAATTAAGGAAAGCCAGCACAGATTTGTGAAAGGCAAATCGTGTTTAACCAACTTGATCAAGAATTTTGATGAGGTAACAGAGGGTTGATGAGGGCAATGCTGTTGACATGATGTACATGGATTTCCAAAAGGCATTCGACAAAGTGCTACACAATAGACTTGCCAGCAAGGTTGAAGAGCATGGAATAAAAGGGACAGCAACAGCACGGTATGAAATTTGCTAAGTGACAGGAAGCAGAGAGAAGTGGTGAATGGTTATTTTTTGGACTGGTAGAAGATATACAATGGTGTTCCCCAGGGGTTGGTTCTGGGACCACTGCTTTTCTTGATATATATTAATGAATTGGACTTGGGTGTCCAGGGCATAATTTCAAAATTTGCAGGTGACACAAAACTTGAAAGTATAGTGAACAGTGAGGAGGATAGGGATAGATTTCAAGTGGACATAAACAGGCTGGTGGAATGGGCGAACACATGGCAGATGAAATTTAATGCAGAAAAGTGCGAAAGAATGGAGGAAAGGAAATATAAATTAAAGGATACAATCCTAAAGGGGGTGCATGAACAGAGAGACCTAAGGGTATGTGTGCCCAGATCACTGAAGGTGGCAGAGCAAGTTGAGAAAGCAGTTTAAAAAAAATGCTTTTGGGATCCTGGGCTTCATAAATAGAGTATAGAGTATAAATGCATGGAAATTATGATGAACCTGTATAAAACATTGGTTTGGCCTCAACTGGGGTATTGTGTCCCATTCTAGGCACCCCACTTTAAGGATGTGAAGACCTTAGAAAGGGTGCAGAAAAGATTTACGAGAATGATTCCAGGATTGAGGGATTTCAGTTACATGGATAGACTGCAGGAGCTGGAGTTGTTTACTTAAGAGCATAGAAGATGGAGAGGAGATTTGATAGAGATGTTCAAAATCATGAAGGGTCTAGGCAAAGTAGAGAGAAACTGTTCCCATTGGCAGAAGGGTCACGAATCAGAGGACACAGATTTAATGTGATTGGCAAAAGAACCAAAGGCAACATAAGAAAAAAAAAGTTTTACGCAGCAAGTGGTTAGGATCTGGAATGCACTGCCTGAAAGGGTGGTGGATGCAGACTCAATCACGGCTTTCAAAAGGGAGTTGGATAAGTACCTGAAGGAAAACAATTTGCAGGGCTACAGGGAAAGGGCGGGGGAGTGGGACTAGCTGAAGTGCTCTTAGAGACCCAGCATGGGCTCGCCGGGCAGAATGGCCTTCTTCCATGCTATAATCATTCTATGATATGTATGCTGATTTGGAACTCGCAAATGTGGCAGTGCTGTCCAATTACCTGTCTAATATTAAGTTAAGAATAAGCCTGAGATATCTCCAACTAAAGAATGACAAAGCCAACTGATTTGATTTTTGTCCAAAACTTTGTACTTAGCCCCCACAATTTTGTCAGCCCTCCCAAAGTCGAACCTGACGGGACACAACCTTGGTGTCCTCCTCAATTCTGACCTGACCATCAAATTTAACATCCAGCCATCACCAAGAGTGCACATTTTCACCTCTGCAATATCGCCCCCTCAACCATTGAAAAAGCTTCTCACATCTTGGTCACTTCCAGTGTCACTCGTGCTGCAGCCAACCTCGCTATCTTCTCATCCCTGATTAGGAAACCCATCTACCCAAGGTGCTTCGCACGAAGCTTGTTAGAAAAATGTATGCGCAAGATATAAGGGGGCAAGACAACGTGGACAGAAAGTTGGTTGACAAGCAATAAACAGTTAGGATAAATGGATGTTGCTCAGACTGGAGAAGGGTTGGAAGTGGTGTACTCCACAGATATCAGTGCTAGGTCTATTTTTGGTCTCAGAATATATAGATCATTTGGATGCGACTATGTCGAACAGAGTCTCAACATTTTGTAATAATAGACAAGGAGGAGGATAACTTAAATAAATCAATACAGACAGACAGGTTATTTGAATGGGCAGACAGGTCGAAGATGTAGTTTAATATAGTACGGGTCAGGAGAAAGGAATAGGATCATATATTTACTGCAAAGGTAATGAAGGTTGTGGATGAACAGCAAGATCTGGTGTTTCAAATGAATAATTATTTTAAAGTGATTGTACGTAGATGAGCCACAAATAACAGCCAATAGAATTTGGGGTTTTAAAACTAGGAGCATAGAGAACTAATGAAAAAGTTATGTAAAAAAAAAAAATTGTTGGGCGAGGGAAAATGGAAAAAATGTATTTTTTAAGTCAGAGTTCTTATTCCTGTTCATTAGCCCATGGCCCTGCCAACAGCCAATATCTGCACATCAAGCTCAGCTGTGATGCCCATCACAATTAAATAGCCCACCAACACCTTAACGTTTAGGTGGGGGTGAGCAATTATTTGGCCTGAAGGGCCACTTTACAAATTTTGGTGAGCTGTTGAGGGCCGCACACCTATGTTCGCGCTAAGGTGTGCAGTCGTGCAATCGTGATATTCTGCGCAGGCCGCTCACCAGCTCCTGCCACTGGAAGAGATACTGCGCATGCACGGCCAAGGCAATGTGCATGAAAACAAAATTAGAGGGAACACTGCATAAACATCAACATTGCATAAACATTGCATAAATATAAATTCAAATAGTAGTCAGATAGTATCTCTCAACACACAAAATGTAATGTAAAATAGTAAAATCTTCCTTTATTAAATGAATGAAATTATTGATTGATCAATTACATATTGTACTCAAAGTCTACGTGGCTCGAGTCGGCGGGGCCTCTGACACGAGAAGTCTTCTCTTTTTAATGTGCATAGAACTGGAGCCCCCAAGGCATTGCAAGGTCTGCACTACAATCGCATTACCTGGAGTCCTTGTGCTCTGCGATCCCCTCCAGTGTCTAAGATGGCGATGAGAACTCCCCTGCCGTCATACTCTGGGTGCCAAGAGAGATAAGGTGCAGTAAAAGAGTACTCAAGGTGAGCAGCCATGAGTCAGCAGAGGAGGAGCGTCCAGTGCACACGCACAGAAGCGCCACCAGCAGCCAGCTATGAGCGGTGGATTTGGCAGGTTTTAGAAATGTGGTTCACAGAACCAGAGCTGGAAAGAGCCGAAGGCCAGCTGAGACACACAAAAGGGAAGCAGATCTGAATCAGAAATATAGCAGCAGTTCCGGCAGCTGTTTTTTATTGCCCCGGTTAGCATCACAGCCTACTCAAGCCACAGTAACCCTGAGCAAACTCACCTAGGGTACCCCTCGCAAGATTCAGATGAATGTGCAGCTTGAGCTCCAGCAGAGTGGATAGGATGATCTAGCGGGTCAGATACGGCCTGCGGGTCATATTTTGCCGACCACTGGTCTCGGCTCACAACAGAAAGTATCAGGATAAACATTCTAGCTTCTGCTGCTAGCTTTTAGTTCTGGTATATGCGCATCAAGATCCATAGATCCAGAGACATTTGATGCTCATGTATTCCACATGTAACATCCCATTTGAGACGGCATGATTTGCCAAAAAACAGGAAGGCTCAACTGATTCATCCAAATAAAGTGCTCCATTCCACAAAGAAAAGGAGAAAGCAGCATTCTGATTAACCCCTTGTGGAGTGTTTCAGTTCTTATACAAGTATTGCAGTATTAGTATTTTTGTCTTTAGTTTCTTCTCCTTTACGGCATCATCCAAAAATATATCAGTTTCCACATATATGCTGATGACAGTCAGTTCTACAACTAAATATTGGGAAGACCGAAGCCATTGACTTTGGACCCCGCCACAAACTCCGTTCCCTAGCCATCGACTTCATCCCTCTCTGGCAATTGTCTGAGGCTGAACCAGACCATTATCAACCTTGGTGTCGTATTTGACCCCAAGATGAGATTCTGACCACATTTTCGAACCATCATGGAAATTGCCTACTTTCACCTTCGTAACATCGCTCAACTCCGCCCGGCCTTATTTCATCTGCTGCTGAAACCCTCATCCATGCCTTGGTTACCTCTAGACTTGATTATTCCAATGCTCGTCTAGCTGGCCTCCCATCTCCCATAAACTTGAGCTCATTCAGAACTCTGCTGTCCATATCGTAACGCACCAAGTCCCATTTATCCATCACTCCATGTGCTCTTTCACCAGATTAGGTACAGGGGAGGTGCAACGAGACCTGGGTGTCATGGTACATCAGTCATTGAAAGTTGGCATGCAGGTACAGCAGGTGGTGAAGGCGGCAAATGGTATGTTGGCCTTCATAGCTAGAGGTTTTGAGTATAGGAGGAGGGAGGTCTTACTGCAGTTGTACAGGGCCTTCGTGAAGCCTCACCTGGAATATTGTGTTCAGTTTTGGTCTCCTAATCTGAGGAAGGACGTTCTTGCTATTGAGGGAGTGCAGCGAAGGTTCACCAGACCGATTCCCGGGATGGCTGGATTGACATATGAGGAGAGACGGGATCAACTGGGCCTTTATTCACTGGAGTTTAGAAGGATGAGAAGGGATCTCATAGAAACATATAAAATTCTGATGGGACTGGACAGGTTAGATGCAGGAAGAATGTTCCCGATGTTGGGGAAGTCCAGAACCAGAGGATACAGTCTAAGGATAAGGGGTAAGCCATTTAGGACTGAGATGAGGAGAAACTTCTTCACTGAGAGAGTTGTTAACCTGTGGAATTCCCTTCCGCAGAGAGTTGTTGATACCAGTTCATTGGATATATTCAAGAGGGAGTTAGATGTGGCCCTTACTCCTGCACCTATTTTCTAGGTTTCTATGTAAATTGGCTCCAGGTATGGCAATACCTCAAGTTTAAAATTTTCATCCTCGTTTTCATATCCCTCCATGGTCTTGCCCTCCCTATCTCTGTAATGCCCTCCAGCCCTCCAAGATCTCTGCACTCCAATTCTGGTGTCTTGCTCATCCCCTATTTTAAATCGCTCCACGTTGGCAGCTGTGCTTTCAGCTACTTAGGCCCTAAACTCTGGAATTCTCTCCGTAAACCTCTGCACCTCACTCCTCCTTTAACACGCTTCTTAAAACCTACCTCTTTGACCAAGCTTTTGGTCATCTGTCCAAATATCTCATGAGACTGTGTAAATTTTGTTTGCTAACACCTGTGAAGCACTCTGGGATGTGTTACTACGCTAACAACTTGTACTTGTATAGCGCCTTTAATGCAGTGAAATGCCCCAAGGAGCTTCATAGGAGTATTATGATAAAAATTTGACACCAAGCTATAAAGTAGAAATTAGCGCAAGTGACCAAAAGCTTAGTCAGAGAGGTATGCTTTAAGGAGCGTCTTGAAGGAGGAAAGAGAGATTGAGAGGTTTAGGCAGGGAGTTCCAGAACTTGAGGCTTAGGCAACAGACAGCATGGCCACCGATGGTTGAGCGATTATAATCAGGAATGCTCAAGAGGGCAGAATTAGAGGAGCGCAGACATCTCAGGGAGGTTGCGGGGTTGGAGGAGATTAGCGATAACGAGGGGCGAGGCCATGGAGGGATTTGAAAATAAGGATGAGAATTTTGAAATCGAGGCGTTGCTTAACTGGAAGCCAATGAAGGTCAGCAAGCACAGTGGTGATGGGTGAGCGGGACTTGGAGAGAATTAGGACATAGGCAGCTGAGTTTTGGATCACCTCTAGTTTACGTAGGGTAGAATGTGGGAGGCCAGTCAGGAGCGCATTGGAATAGTCAAGTCTAGAGGTAACAAACGCATGGATGACGGCTTCAGCAGCGGATGAACTGAAGCAAGGATGGAGATTGGCAATGTTACGGAGGTGGAAATAAGCCGTCTTAGTAACGCTGTGGGTATATGGTCAAAAGTTCATTTCAGGGTCAAATATGACACCAAGTTTGCGAACAGTCTGGCTCAGCCTCAGACATCAGTTGAGGAGAGGGATGGTGGCTCGGGGTTTTATATAAATACATACACACCATGTTCAATTGTAAATAACTGACTACAAAATAGTTCATCAATGCAATACTTTCCACCTTCTGAATTGGCAGATGTATTGGTCATTTATGTGCCCTCTATTAAGCAATTTACCATGTTGGAGATTAATTGTTAGACTTGGGCTACATTAACTTTGTACAGCAGAGGAGAGATACAAGTTTCACTTCCTAAGAAATGTGGTCTCCATGAAAATGGTTGTCTGTTTACATAACACTGATGCATACCTCAAAAAGAAAAAAGACTTGCATTTATATAGCAGCTTTCATGACCACCGGACATCTCAAAGCGTATTACAGCCATTGAAGTACTTTTTGGAATGCAATCACTGTTGTAATGTGGGAAAAGGTGCAACACTCTCTGGCACCTCTGCTAAAAAGTGCCTCTAGTCTTAAGGGAGCGAGATTCTGCTGAGTGCATGCAGAGCTCTGAGCATCACTATGGGCAGGAGTGAGTGAGCATTTGAAGTACCCCATAAATTCAATTATGTTAAGTTGACCATCGACCCAACTTACAAGAGGAAAACACTAAAGCTGCTTTGAAGATACTTGCTTTTTTCTTTTATTGACATAGACAGACAGAACACATAATGTTTGTACATTTGCAGGGATGAATTCCACTATTCATTAACTCCAAAAAATCCTGTCACCTATAGCCAGAAATTAAACCTTAAAAAAAAAAGAGTTCAACATTCATATACTACACTCTCAATATCTGCTCCTAAAAGCAATCACCTCAAGTCCATGGTGTGCTCTGAAACATATGCACTTTTCTTTTTAAAGAAGCACAATATATCAAAATTATTAGTTTTAAAAGACTTTCTCAAATATGTGCTTGTGTTTCATCCAGGCACCACATAACTGTGATCCTTTCTAATTTATAGACTGGCGAGCCAAGTTTTACGAGGTAGTTCAGGAGGTTTCTCAGGCACCAATAGTAATTATATAGTAAAGAATTTGGCCATCAACCTCTTTCTGTGTTTAGAATACAGCTACACACCTTCTAAGACCTACTAGCTCCGTCAAGCCAGTGGGGTGACTGGTGTGCAACGGCCACCACACGTTAAAAAAATCCACGCACAGGCATCTTCCACCCTTGAGGATGTAGTTCGGGTTCTTCTTTCGAAACACCTGTGAACTCATCTTTTTTTTGGCGTGGAAGCAAGTCATCCTCGTTCCGAGGGACCACCTATGATGATGACACATCTATCTAAAAGCCAGGCATAGTTCTGGAACAACATCCATTCCAAGTGGATTTGTGTAAAACATGTCTTATTTTGTGTACTGAATGTACACACAACAGTTACAGCTGTGACCTTGTTAAAGCAGCACAAATTTAACGTAAAAATATATGTAATAGTGTTGATGCCAGAAAAAAATATATATGTATTGCACAACTGAGCCAAATCTATAAACTAATTAATATCTGTACTCATCTGTATTTGCTCTTTTCACTGTTGTATGCATAAGCATGCGGGTTCACCAGGAACTGGTGATTTACAATTGTTAGTGATTTGTACAGTATCTTACCTCTGCATTTTTAAAACATAGCCACAAGTATTTTATAGAAAATTGTGACAGAAACTTTCAGTACATTTTCTGAAGGAAATAGCTGACCTTTAAAGTGAGCAATCCATGTGATCATTTTCCAACTTTTATGCCATATGCCCCATTTATATTTGTAGTTGGGGAAACTCGTTTGGCTCACTCCAGAGCACTGCTGAAACATCTAGCGGATTAAATTCGGGAGCGCCCCATTTGGAGCATTAATTGAAGAGACTAGCTCCAGGCACTAATGATTTTCAACTTTTAAAAAATTTGGGGTTTGCACTCCAGGAAGGAAGTGAAGCGCTAAATCGAGTGCTCCACTTCCTTCCTGGAGCACAATAGGATGCAGGTGGGACAGTAGGTGTGCAGCGCTGCTGCGTTCCCTTAAAGGGAAGGGCCATCGCTGCAGGCTCTGCAATGGAAACACTTACTTGGTCTCCGACGGCAGCTGCGATCCTGTTCAATCAGCCCGAGGCACTGCACCAGAGTGCCAGGCTGATCAAATGCGACCGAAGAAAAAAATTGAGACACATGAACGTAGAATTTTTTTTTTTTTTACTTACTCGGCCACCTCGCCTTTAATTTTCGCCCCCGAAGCGCCCAGCCTCCCGATGAGCACCTTCTGCAGCTGCCTGTATTTTCTCCCGGCAATGGTGCAGGGGGCAGAACCGAAGTTGGGGTCCAGTTGCTACCAGGGCGATGATGTCATGGGCAAAGGAGATTGGGGCGCAACGTCCTACCGCTGTCGCAAACCTCCCACCGAATTGAGCAGGAATCGTCCATCTCGCCGCACCTAGTTGCTAAGTGGTTAGCGTCCAGTTATCGCCCCCCCAGAGGTGATAATGGGAGGCGCTAAGGAGGCCAATTTCTAGGCACTGATGTTTGCAATGTCAAAATCATACCAGAACTTAGGTGGCCGTAAAACCAGATGCACAGGTGTTCAAAACCGATTGTAGTGCAGCGACATCACATTACTTATCACCACAATGGCATGCCCAAACCATCCTGATGGGACCAGAGCGGAAAAGAAACCATGTACGATGCTCAACTATATACTGTTTCACCAGGCTAGAGAAAGTGGAATTCAAACTGGAATGTTGATTGAGTTTCGATCTAGAATTAGGCAATTGTTCCTTTCAATATTTTTACTGCTCTTTGAAAATGTATTATACCCATTTTAGGTAACATGGTTAGAGGGGGTGCAGAAAAAAATTCTCATTTTATTTTCTTCCGAAACAAGTAATTTAAATTATTTTAAATCATTCAAGAGAGAAGGCAGTAAATAAAACAAACTGTCTATTTAAAGGAGGCCCTGCATAACAGTTACTTGCATTTACACAGTGCTTTTTCATCACAAGGTACTTCACAAGTGTGCAGGAAGGAAAAGAGGAAGAAAAACAATATAGATGAAAGGATCAGACACTGAGCTATGGTGGGACAGCTAAGAAAGGTAACAAAGCTTGATGAAAAGTTTGGATTTTAAAAAGAATGTGTAGAGAGAGGTTAAGATGTGAGACGGCTTAGTGAGGAAATTCTAGACAGTAGGAACAAGGGGGCCAAAATTCAGTGCAGCCAGAAAGCTGGTGGTGTTAAGGCCCTTTCCCCCAGATTAGCGCCGCAAAGTTTGCAGTGGCCATTGGATCCAAATTCAGCTTTTTGTCCACAAAAAAAGTGTTAGTCTTATTAGCCCTCCAAACCTGAAAGTTTGCAGTCTTAATTGGAGCATTATTCCCAGGGAAATTCACCCTTGAGGTGATGTGGCAGCTGCCATTGCAACACAGGCACAAGGGAACGAGCGTATTGGTGCTGCTTTGCGGAGGATGGCCGCAGCTCTGCAAGAGTCGACGGAGCGTCGAAGTGCTGTCATATCTGGTGGCTTTCAGACTGTGGCTGCTCGCATGCAGTCTCAGCTGGATGCCCCCACCCCCTGGGTGCTTCAATGCTGGGGATGTTGGCTTGAGTGAGAACACCGATGTTGGTGCGTCTGTCCTTCCAGTGGATTTGCAGGATCTTGCGGAGGCAGTGTTAGTGGTACTTCTCCAGTGCTTTGAGGTGTCTGCTGAAAATAGTCCACATCTCAGCCATATAGGGGGGCGGGTATCACTACTGCCCTGCAGACTATAAGCTTGGTGCCAGATTTGAGATCCTGGTCTTCAAAAAAAAAACTCTTCCTCAGGTGACCGAAGGCTGCGCTGGCACACTGAAGGCAGCATTGGACGTCTTCAACAATGTCTGCCCTTGCTGACAGTAGGCTCCTGAGGTATGGAAAATGGTCCACGTTGTCCAAGGCCTCACGTGGATTTTGATAACCGGGGGGCAGTAGTGTGCCGGGGTCAGGTTGATGGAGGACCTTTGTCTTATGGATGTTCAGTGTAAGGCCTATGCTTTCGTACGCCTCGGTGAAGGTGTTGACGATGGTTTGGAGTTTGGCCTCAGTGTGCGCAGACGCAAGCATCCTCTGCATACTGTAGTTCGATGACAGAGGATGGGACAGCCTTGGTTCTAGCCTGGTGGCGGTGGAACAGATTCCTATTTATTACCACTCGAAATGCTGAGCTAAGGACGACGTTTTCAGTCTGAGCCCCTGGATTGAGATTTCAGTTTTCTCTCTGTGAATCTCGGGATCTCTATTTCTCTAGTTTTTTTCCCCCTTTTCTCCTTCTCTATTCCTATTTCTCTCTCTTTCCCAATCAAATTTTCCCATTCTGTTTCTCATTCCCTTTTCTCACTTCTATTTCTTTCTCCTTTCTTTTTTGCTATCTTTTTGCTTTCTCTCTCCCTCTCCCCGAGTGGGGATTCTGTGCTGACAGCTTCAGGTTTGGATCTTGCCTTCTTGTCTCTCTCCGTTTCCACGGCTCCGAGATCTCGGCCACTCTGCACCGGTCCTAAAAGCTGGTGGGAGCACAGTGGGCTGACTTTTTCACGCTGAAAATGGATCCGGGGGTAGAGCAGCAGCGGTGCGCACTTTTAGCGTGTCACTACTGCCGCAAGCCCCACACTGCCACGAGAGTCGACAATCCAGGGCCGAATCTATGTCGAGGTGACCAGTTTAGCTCAGAGCTAACGGTCCTTCCTGGGACCTTGAATTTCGGGGCCAAGATCTGCTACCAATAGTAGGGCAAAAAAGTGGTAGATACACAAAAGGCTGGAATCCAAGGAACGAGAAATGCAAAAGGGGATACAAGGCTGGAGGAGATTGCAGAGATAGGGTGGGGGGTATTAAGGAGGAATTTGAAGACAGACAAAAATGTTAAATTCAATGCATTGAGAGACATGAAGCCAGAGTTGATTAGCAATGGCAGAGTTGAAGGGTGAGGGGAAGAGGAGATGGGTGGCTGAGATCAGTTCTGGGTCGAACAGGATGCAAAGGTTTCATTATCAGAGTGGCTGGTGGAGGTGGGGTGGCGAGCAGACTTAATGGCGAGAGCGCAAAGTTTACGGTAGATTGAAATCGATGGCTTCAGTCTTCTCAATAAAGGAAATTTTGCCTCGTCCACGACTTCAAATCAGACATGCAGTCTGACAAAACAAAGGGTCGCAGGAAGTGGTGGCGAGATAGAGCTGGGATTTATCAACAGACAGATGGAAGCTGACCCCATACAGATGACGTAATTGAGGGGAAGCACATAGATGAAGAGCAGGGACCCAAGAATAGATACTTGCAGAATCCAAAGATGACTGTGTGGGATGTAACATCTACTCTCTGCATTTGTTCAGGTAGAAATGGATCTAGGAAGAGGAATCCCACGGAGCTAGACGATGAAAGAGGTGAAGGATGGTGTGGTTGACCATATCAGAGGTTGAGGAGGACAAAGAGGACTGCAATCACAGAGAATATCATTGGTGATTTTCAGAGTAGATTCATACAAGGAGTTGATAGATGGAGCTGGGAGGCAATGATATTTCAGAGGATGATAGACATGAATGGGCAGTTAGGGCTGGGTGGTAATTGAAAATGGACAAGCTTTTTCAGGAGGCTGGATCTGATGGAGGCTTTGAAAAGGGGAGACACAATGTGCAAGCACAAGGAGCCATTAACAATATCAGCAAGAACGGGGACTAATGGGGTAATTAAGTGATTAGAAGTTGAATGGGAAGGACCAGGACATGGATCTCATTGAAAAGATGCACTTGTCGAGCGTGATAGAGTGGCAGGAAGATTTGAGGGAGGCTCGGAACTGGAAGGGACAAAGGAAAAAAGAGCAGTGGCAGAGGTGGCTGTTCGTTCCTAAAATTGAAACCATTCAAAGAAAATTGATGAGTACCGCATTGGAGGGGAGCGTGGAGGGGTACTGGGAATGTGTTTAAGGAAGCAACTTTTGAGAGCGAGAGAGCGAGATGTGTTGTCCTTGCTTTCCAAGATAATCCTGGATTTGGCTGAGAAAAGCAAGGCATGGTAATGCTCGACGTGGTCGTGCCAAATCTAGTTGTAAATGATTGGTCGAGTTTGCTGCCTTCTAGCTTAAGGGAGCAAAAAGAGAGATTGTACAAGGTTTGAGAGACAGTGTTCGGTAGGATACAAGTTTTGAAGGGAGAGGCTAGAGAGCGTCTGTGTACATCAACAACAGCAGAGGGGAGGGAACCAGAGGGCAGATGGTAGGAAAGCAACGAGAGAGCTGGAGGGAAGATTTTTTTCTACAGTTGTATGGTGCTCATTTTGAACATTTATTGATCAGTTATCCTTCTATTAGATTGACTACACAGAGTTGCATAATCCTAAACTATCCTGAAACATTACTAACATCTTCCCAACACCAGCAAATGGGGACATATATAACCATGTCGCATTACTGTTGCATTTTGTGAATCTCATGAAGATGTGTGGTATAGTTTCAAAAGTCTTAAGTATTAATGACATATGTGTCCCTTCAGCGCAATGCACTATGCTTTTCTATGCTCAAGTTTCACATTGACGTAGAAACAAAATTTCCTCCTCTAGGCACTCGCAACCTGCCTCATTTGCCTGGGAGATTATAATTTAGATTACCGAGTAAAAGCTGCATGGGTTTCAATGAGATAATTTATTTGTTCCAGCTGCTTCAGTTGAATCAGATCTTAGTCACTATCTACTTAGGTATTACTCATCCTCGAGATCAGTGATCAAGTTCAGTCCCACTCTCTGAACGTCAAAAGTTCTCTCACTTCCAGGGGAACAGAGCACTTAAACATCCTACTAAAACCGGAAGGAAAATCCAGACCGCCAGGGCCCAGAATTCATAATTTACTGCCTCTTTACTCAAGCAACCATTTTCTCTTTGGATCTCTTCCACCCCATTTGGAAAATGATATCAGAATTGCACCCAAACTAGACGTGAAACTCAGAATCTAATTGAGGGATAACTCTGAGGATGCCAAGACTCCTTTCACCCCAGTGCCCTGCGCACCAGCAGACTCAACACAGCTTCAAACAACACTGCCGCTAACTTGTCATTACCAATGTTTCCAATGCGTAGACGCTTTTTGGTCAGAATGAACATTTAGGACTAGAGAAACTTTTAGCACCATTAAGACCTCCTCTTCCTCACTTACATGCTGTTCCTTGGTAATATCATTCATAGGGTCAGCTTCCATCTGCATTCTAATGACACCCAGAAATAAATGGGAAGGAAGAATTAAAGTCGCAACAGCCTCCACAACTGAGCTGAAACCAAACTTTGACTGGAACAGATGGAGAAAAGTTGTCAACATTTAGCCTATGCAGGGCTCCAAAGAAACAGTGTGCCAAAAACCTCCGTCTTGCTTTCCTCCTCCTCACTCACTCAATAATTTTGGGCGCAGCTCCAATCAACTGTGTAAAATAATTGCATTGTAAGTCATACTGTGTTCTCTTGAAAAGAAATGTTTTTGTTATTTCGTGTAGTGACACTAAGCTATTTCACTGGCTAGGTCACAAGACACTCAATGGGTCAGATTTTGAAATTTATGAAAATAACAGGAAGAACATTCCTTTGGCAAGAACAGTGTTTTCAGAATATATTTGACTGAATGCAGCTATTCCAGTATTGTAACAGCATACTTTATTTAAACTAATGAAGGAGGGGTGAGAGGATTCAGGAAAGAGTACATTTAAAAGCAGCAGGAGAAATGTCAAGGCTCCAGAGCAGAGTAGGGTTTTGGGTAAAAAATAAGCAAAGTAGGTCAGGAAGAGACAGAGGATAAATAGTGCATCAGTGACTAAGGTGACATCAGGGAAGAATAGAAATAAGTCGAAGCAAAAGGCAGTATATCTGAATGCACGAAGCATTCGCAACAAAATAGACAAATTAATAGCGCAGTCTACATCTAGACTGGGCAAACCAAATTTGCAGTAATAGTGTAGAGGATGAATTAATGGAATGTATACAAGATAGTTTTCTAGATCAGTATGTTGAGGAACCAACTAGGGAACAGGCTATTTTAGATCTAGTATTGTGCAGTGAGAGAAGGTTAAGTAGTAAGCTTGTAGTATAGGGGCCTTTATGGAAGAGTGACTACAATATGATAGAATTTTATATTGAGTTTGAAAATGATTTAGTTGAATCTGAAACTAGGGTCTTAAATCTAAACAAAGCAAACTACATAGGTATGAGGGGCGAGTTGGCTAAGGTAGATTGGGAAACTACATTAAAAGATATGATGGTAGACAAGCAATGGATAGCATTTAAAGAATACATAATTTACAACAAATATACATTCCTTTAAGGCACAAAAACCCCACAGGAAAAGTGGTCCAATGGTGGCTATCAAGAGAAGTAAAAAATAAAATTTGATCAAAGGAAGAGACTTATAATGTTGCCAAAAAGAGTAGTAAGCCTGAGCATTGGGAGGATTTTAGAATTCAGCAAAAGAGGACCAAGAAATTGATGATAAAGAACAGGAAAATCGTAAATAGAATGTGATACTAAACTTGCAAGGAGGCATAAAAACTGTAAAAACTTCTATAGATATGTAAAAAGGAAAAGTTTAGCGAAAGTAAATATGGGTCCCTTACAGACTGAGACAGGAGAAATTATAATAGGGTATAAGGAAATGGCAGAGAAATTAAACAAATACTTCGTGTCTGTCTTTACGGAAGATGATGCAAACAAATTGCCGAAATAGTGGAGAACTTAGGGTCTAGCGACAATGAGGAACTGAAAAAAATTATTATAGGTACAACGTCCGAAATCCTGGTTCCTCGGGACAGAATTGGTGCCGGCTTTTGGGTTTTTTCGGATTTCAGACAAGAAAATCAATAGTCTGAAATCCGGAATCCTCGACTGAATCCAGGCCAGATTTTGGGTTTTGACGGATTTTGGATCTCGCCGCTCCTCTGTTTGCCGATCTTCCTCTCCTCGCTGCCCCCCGGCGCTGCGCTTTTTACCGGTTTCCTCGTCCCTCGTTGCTCGACGTCACCATCTTGGCTGCCTCAAAAATGTCCGTTTTTTGGACAATAATTCTGGATAACTCCATCTGGGACCAGGGGGGGGTCACAGTCTCAGAATAAGGGGTCGGCCATTTAGGACTGAGATGTGAAGAAATTTCTTCACTGAGGGTTGTGAATCTTTGGAATTCGCCACCCCAGAGGGCTGTGGATGCTCAGTCGTCGAGTATATTCAAGACAGAGATCGATAGACTTTTGAATGTTAAGGGAATCAAGGAATGTGGGGATAGTGCAGGCAAGCGGAGTTGAGGTAGATCAGCCATGATCTCATTGAATGATGGAGCAGGCTCGAGGGGCCAAATGGCCTACTCTGGCTCCTATTTCTTATGTTCTTATACTGTTTTCTAGTCATTGTATACAGTATACATAGTAGAAAAAGGAGTCAAAGTTGATTGATTAAACTTCAGGAACATGTTCAGCCATGAACTCATTGAATGGCGGTGCAGGCTAGAAGGGCCGAATGGCCTACTCCTGCACCTATTTTCTATGTTTCTATGTTTCTGATCTGGCCGTGGACACTCAGCTCCACTTACCCGCCCGCTCCCTGGCCAGAATATTCACATATCCTAAATTTCATATTCTAATGACCCTTTGAAAATCTTTGCTCTCCTTGTTGGGCACAAAAAAGGTTACTGGATTTTCCAGCATTGTCCAGACAAATATACTTTATCACTGAACAAAACCCAAGGTCAGACTAATTTTATTTTTAAACTAGACAATGCAAATGAGACACAAGGATACATAGGACAGTGGTAAGTTGCACTGCAAGTTATTGAAGCATCTGGTATGCAGTCTTTTATCAGATTCAATCATATAAGAACATAATAGGAACGGGAGTAGGTCATATGGCCCCTTGAGCCTGCTCCGCCATTCAATAAGATCATGGCTGATCTGATCATGGACTCAGCTCCACTTCCCCACCCACTCCCCATAATCCCTTATCCCCTTATCGTTTAAGAAACTGTCTATTTCTGTCTTAAATTTATTTAATGTCCCAGCTTCCACAGCTCTGAGGCAGCGAATTCCAGATTTACAACCCTCAGATGAAGGGAAATTTCTTCTATGTTTTAAATGGGCGACCCCTTATTCTAAGATCATGCCCTCTAGTTCTAGTCTCCCCCATCAGTGGAAACACCCTCTCTGCATCCACCTCGTCAAGCCCCCTCATAATCTTATACATTTCGATAAGATCACCTCTCATTCTTCTGAATTCCAATGAGTAGAGGCCCAACCTAC
The DNA here is from genome assembly GCF_044704955.1 of Pristiophorus japonicus. NCBI lineage: Eukaryota > Metazoa > Chordata > Chondrichthyes > Pristiophoridae > Pristiophorus > Pristiophorus japonicus. The sequence goes on along the minus strand of NC_091978.1, from coordinate 154,811,728 downwards.
TCAACCTTTCCTCAAAAGTCAACCCTCTCATCCCCGGAATCAACCTAGTGAACCTTCTCTGAACTGCCTCCAAGGCAAGTATATCCTTTCGTAAATATGGAAACCAAAACTGCACACAGTATTCCAGGTGTGGCCTCACCAATACCTTATATAACCGTAGCAAGACTTCCCTGCTTTTATACTCCATCCCCTTTGCAATAAAGGCCAAGATACCATTGGCCTTCCTGATCACTTGCTGTATGTGCATACTATTCTTTTGTGTTTCATGCACAAGTATCCCCAGGTCCCTCTGTACTGCGGCACTTTGCAATTTTTCTCCAATTAAATAATAACTTGCTCTTTGATTTTTTTATTCCAAAATGCATGGCCTCACACATTCCAATATTATACTCCATCTGCCAAATTTTTGCCCACTCACTTAGCCTGTCTATGTCCTTTTGCAGATTTTTTCGTGTCCTCCTCACACATTGCTTTTCCTCCCATCTTTGTATCGTCAGCAAACTTGGCAACATTCACTCGGTCCCTTCTTCCAAGTCGTTAATATAGATTGTAAATAGTTGGGGTCCCAGCACTGATCTCTGCAGCACCCCATTAGTTACTGGTTGCCAACCAGAGAATGAACCATTTATCCCGACTCTCTGTTCTCTGTTAGTTAGCCAATCCATGCTAATATATTACCCCCAACCCAGTGAACTTTTTTCTTGTGCTGTAACCTTTTATGTGGCACCTTGTCAATTGCCTTCTGGAAGTCCAAATACACTACATCCACTGGTTCCCCTTTATCCACCCTGTACATTACATCCTCAAAGAGCTCCAGCAAAGTTGTCAAACATGACCACCAACTGAACGACTGTGGTCACTCAAGCCAAATCGAACCCCAAAGTCTAGACACAACTGCACATAGCAATATTTAAAAAATAAAAACAAAAAAATAAGTTATCAAAAGGAACATTTAAATCATTTTCAAAATCTTTGAACACATTTTATTTCTAATAATCTACCACACCTTCCAAAGCTCTGCTTAAACACAAGAGGGCCCAAATTGGTTGATACCAATGGTCCACCCATTTCTCGGCGGTATGTCGTTTCATATCGCCATCATTCCGCTGAGACCGAAGACGGCAGAATTGGTGAAAAAATTTGCGCCATTATGTCAGCAGTCTACATCGGGTGGTATGCACCTTAGTAGTCGATCAAGATCGACTCTGTTCAACGGGCGGCGTGGCACGGAACTGCGCATGCGCGAATTTGTTTTTCCGATTCTTTTTCACAAGAGTTTTATCCGCGATTTCGGGGGTCACGGGTCACCCACACATGCACAGGGAGTTGTTGAGGAGGAGGGAGAGAGAGAGAGAGAGGAGTAGCAAGGTAGTCGAAGGCCAGTGAGTTTGAAAATAGATGGCACAGTGGAAAAAAATTGGTAGCAACTAATAATTATTCAGTTTCAACACAAGAACAGGTATTTAAGGGAAAATTAATATCCAGAAAGAAATTATGCCAATGTTAAAGAAAACATCCAAGCGCAGAAATATCAAGATGATGGGGAGGTTGAGGGCATCTGCCTTCGATGAAACGGAGTTAACTGCCCTTCTGGAGCACATCACAGAAAGGTACTTCGACCTCACCAAGGGTGCTTGTGGAAAGCCCCTCCCAAAGGAGTACAACTGAATTTGGGACGAGATTTGGGAGGCACTGGGGAAACGTGCCGTAAGAGGTGGAACGACCTGGTAATGATTTTATCTATGCACACCCCTCCCTCCCCCAATGTGCCATCATATACCATGTAAATGTAGATTCAGTGTCACACGGATGATGTTATTTATCAAGGTTATGGCGATGTATTCGTGCTTTTCAGGCAATGACAAGGTGGTGTGTGCATGATAGACACATAGAAAATAGTAGTAGGAGGCCATTTGGCCCTTCAAGTCTGCACCGCCATTCAATATCCATATTCCTGCTTTTCCCCCATAACCCTTGATGCCTTTTGATTCTAGAATTCTATCTCCCTCTTAAATACATTCAATGACTTGGCCTCCACAGCCTTCTGTGGTAGAGAATTCCATAGGTTCACCACCCTGAGTGAAAACATTTCTCCTCATCTCGGTCCTAAATTTCCTACCCCGTATCCGGAGACTGTGACCCCTTGTTCTAGACTTCCCAGCCAGGGGAAACATCCTCCCCACATCCAATCTATCCAACCCAGTCAGAATTTTATACGTTTCAATGAGATCCCCTCTCATTCTTCTAAACTCGAGTGAATACAAGCCTAGTCAACCCAATCTCTCCTCATACGACAGTCCTCCCATCCCAGGAATCAGATTGGTGAACCTTCGTTGCACTCCCTCTATGGAAAGTATATCCTTTCTTAGATTAGGAGACCAAAAATGCACACAATACTCCAGGTGCGGTCTCACTAAGGCCCTGTATAACTGTAGTAAGACATCTTTGCTCCGGTGCTCAAATCCTCTTGCAATGAACGCAAACATACCATTTGCCTTACTAACTGCTTACTGCACCTGCATGTTTGCTTTCAATGACCGGTGTACAAGGACACCCAGGTCCCTCTGTACATCGACACTTCCCAAGCCATCACCATTTAAATAATACTTTGTCCTTATGGTTTTCCTACTAAAGTGGATAACTTCACATTTATCCTCATTATATTGCATCTGCCATGTGTTTGCCCACTCATTCAACCTATCTAAAATTGCCTTGCAGCATCTTTGCATCCTCCTCACAACCCCACCTAGTTTTGTGTCAACAGCAAACTTGGAAATATTACATTTGGTTCCCTCATCCAAATCATTTATATCCCTGTGGTACCCCACTAGTCACTGCCCGCCACCCCGAAAAGACCAGTTTATTCCTAATCTTTGAGGAGATAACGAGCATGGTGGATAGAGGTGTACCGATGGATGTGGTGTATTTAGATTTCCAAAAGACATTCGATAAGGTGCCACACAAAAGGTTACTGCAGAAGATAAAAGGTACGCGGAGTCAGAGGAAATGTATTAGCATGGATAGAGAATTGGCTGGTTAACAGAAAGCAGAGAGTCGGGATAAATGGGTCCTTTTCGGGTGGAAATCGGTGGTTAGTGGTGTGCCACAGGGATCGGTGCTGGGACCACAACTGTTTACAATATACATAGATGACCTGGAAGAGGGGACAGAGTGTAGTGTAACAAAATTTGCAGATAACACAAAGATTAGTGGGAAAACGGGTTGTGTAGAGGACACAGAGAGGCTGCAAAGAGATTTAGATAGATTAAGCGAATGGGCTAAGGTTTGGCAGATGGAATACAATGTCGGAAAGTGTGAGGTCTTCCACCTTGGGGGAAAAAAACAAACAGTTAAAGGGATTATTATTTTAATGGGGAGAAATTACAACATGCTGTGGTGCAGAGGGACCAGGGGGTCCTTGTGCATGAAACTCTTTTTGGAGTTCACCTGCAAAACATAAAACATTAAACGGTGCCACCCGACCTGGGTGACACTCCAGACATTTACAAGGCCCTTTTTTTTCCCCCCCTTTTTTTTGTTTTTTTTTGTGTTTTTCTTTTTTTGGTTTTTTTTTGGGGCACTAAAATCACAATTTTCCCCAGTGCCCCCTATAAAAGGGAAGGGGGACACTAAAAACACCGGCAATTAAAACAAATTAAACTTAAAAACGTAAAATCAAATTAAAATTTGGTTGCCGGGCGTGATGATGCACTCCAGTCCCTCCGGTGCCCACCTCTCGCGGAAGGCCGCCAGCGTACCGGTGGACACCGCGTGCTCCATCTCCAAGGACACCCTGGACCGGATGTAAGAGCGGAAGAGAGGCAGGCAGTCAGGTTGAACGACCCCCTCGACCGCCCGCTGCCTGGACCGGCTGATGGCACCCTTGGCCGTGCCCAGGAGCAGTCCTACGAGGAGGCCTTCGGACCTACCCGCTCCCCTCCGCACAGGGTGCCCAAAGATCAGGAGAGTGGGACTGAAGTGCAGCCAGAATTTCAGGAGCAGCCCCTTCAAATAATGGAACAGGGGCTGCAACCTCGTGCACTCAATAAAAACATGGAACACGGACTCCTCCAGACCGCAGAAATTGCAGGCGGCCTGGGAGTCCGTGAACCGGCTTAAAAATTTGTTGCACGGCACTGCTCCGTGCACCACCCTCCAGGCCAAGTCCCCGATGAATAGTGGGAGGACCCCTGCGTAGAGTGCCCTCCATCGGGGACCCCCGCCTCCTCCGGACGGCAAGATGGTACGCCATGGCGTGTCCTTGTGCATGAATCCCAAAAAGTTAGTTTGCAGGTGCAGCAGGTAATCAGGAAGGCAAATGGAATGTTGGCCTTCATTGCGAGAGGGATGGAGTACAAAAGCAGGGAGGTCCTTCTGCAACTGTATAGGGTATTGGTGAGGCCGCATCTGGAGTACTGCGTGCAGTTTTGGTTACCTTACACTTAAGGATATACTAGCTCTGGAGGGGGTGCAGAGACGATTCACTAGGCTGATTCCGGAGATGAGGGGGTTACCTTATGATGATAGATTGAGTAGACTGGGTCTTTCCTCATTGGAGTTCAGAAGGATGAGGGGTGATCTTATAGAAACATTTAAAATCATGAAAGGGATAGACAAGATAGAGGCAGAGAGGTTGTTTCCACTGGTAGGGGAGACTAGAACTAGGGTGCACAGCCTCAAAATACAGGGGAGCCAATTTAAAACCGAGTTGAGAAGGAATTTTTTCTCCCAGAGGGTTGTGAATCTGTGGAATTCTCTGCCCAAGGAAACAGTTGAGGCTAGCTCATTGAATGTATTCAAGTCACAGATCGATAGATTTTTAACCAATAAGGGAATTAAGGGTTACGGGGAGCGGGCGGGTAAGTGGAGCCGGGTCCACGGCCAGATCAGCCATGATCTTATTGAATAGCGGAGCAGGCTCGAGGGGCTAGATGGCCTACTCCTGTTCCTAATTCTTATGTTCTTATGTTCTCTGTTTCCTGTCAGTTAACCAATTTTCATGTTAAATGGATTGAAGATTTATACTTTGATTTACTTTCTTTTCTGCAGAGGAAGACATCTGCAATAGCGGCCGATAAGCGTCGCATGGGGGCGGGGGGGGGGGGGGGTAGCCCCACAACTCAGGAGCCGCTTACAGATAGAGATCCATGCCCTGTCCCTGGTTGGGGCTAGCAACCGTGCCACCACCGGCATTGGAGCTGACCCACTCTCAAGATGGCAAGTTGAATAAAATGCAGTCTGTGTTGCGGTCCTATCATGTCATGTAAATTAACTAACTGTAACTAATGTAAGTTTATTGCACTGTAATGTTGGCCTCGTGTGATGTTTTGGAATATTGGGGGCATGTCACGCAATTCATGTATGTATTCAGTCTGCGATATGTAATGCAGTACTGCAGCAGTGGTGGACATTTAAGTAAGACTGTGATAAGTCACTGTACTATGTACTAATATAACCCTCACCCCTTCCCTGCTGCCAAGCTATTTTAAATGTTTTGTGCTTCCAGACTCTGATAATTCAGACCACAGTGACACGGACGACAGACCCACTGCCTCCATCTCTGGCGTCACCCAGCCTTCTCCTGACGAGGAAGAGGAAGAAGAACAGGAAGAGCCACTGATCCAGCATCCAGTGGAGGTGGAGCTGGTGGTGGAGACGGAAGAGGATGCACCAGCTCCATGTGGGACAGCTGGAACATCCTCCACCACCACGGAGTCTATATTAATGGGAATCCCCCATAGGTCCTCTTGAATCTGCCCGACCAAGCCATGCGCAGCAAGGCACCCCTCGCGTTGCAGCGCCTTTGCCGCAGCGATGGAGGTTGGTGCAGGAAAGGTCGATTGCTGTAGGCATGTACCAGAACATGGTGCGTCTGTCACAGGCCAGCGTCGACATAGGTCGAGAGCTGCTCAAGGCCATGATTACAATAGCCAAAAACATCGCGGCTCTATCAGAGCGGCAATCAGAAGAAAGGTTGCATAAGATCGCCACGATGGAGCGAACCGCCAACGCAGTCAAAGCCAGGGATCGGGACATGGCATGGAACCCCTCAATGCCATGGTAGTCAGGTCGACAACAACAGAGGGTGGGGAGCTGACATCATCTCCCAGCTCTGAAGCCTTGCCTTCACATTGTGAGCTTCTCCTGAGGCCCCAGTTATTGCGCCTGCAATGTCTCACTTCCCGCCCGCCCGCCTGCCCCACCCACCCCGCCAGCAACAGCAGTTTGGGTGCAGTGCTGGACGCTGGCTTGCTATATACCCGGGGAGGTCCATGTCCACGAGCACTAGGAAAGGGATGGGCGGCAATAAGAAAGGAGGGGGGAGGGGTGGAAAGGAAAATAGGCCCAAGGTTGGTGTACCATGCGGCCACAGAAGGGGCAGAGGGCAGGGAAAGTAAAAGGTTTGTTATTATTGTTATAAAATGTTTGTTAAAGTTGGTATAAAAGTTTTGTAAGTTTTGTTAAAGTTTTTATTAAAGTTCTAACAGTTGTTATTTTTTTTGCAAAGTTTTGAAATTGTATATTTTTAAAATTTTTTAGATAAACGTTTGAATTGAATTTAAACACTTGTACAGTGTCAAACTTTTGGGGTAACAGTCATCAGGGTCCCAAAACGCAGCTCTCCACATTCAAGCAAAGCGTTCATTTATGAGCTGCCGATTTAACAATTTTGCAGTGGCACACGCTCCGCGTGCCCTCCGCTGTGGTGTTGGGGGCGGTGCCATGGGTTCATCTGCAAGCTTGTCATCCTCCTGCCCCTCTTCCTCCTCCTCTTCCTCCTCCGTCTCCTGAACTCTTTCCTCAGGTGATTCCGCAGTCCCCTGTGCCAATTACTGTCGCCGCATGATTGCTAAATTATGCAACATGCAGCACACCACTGTGAACTTAGCAACCTGCTCAGGGTAGTATTGCAGCCTGCCTCCCGAGTGGTCCAAGCATCGAAAGCGCTGCTTCAGCACTCCAACTGTTTTTTCAATTATGTTATGTGTGGCTATATTGTATCATTGCTCGGGTTGTGTGTGAGGGTACCGCAGGGGGTTCAAGAGCCAGGTAGTGAGGCCATATCCTTTGTCACCCGGCATCCAGCAGTTACGTTGTGGCTCAGACTTCAACAGGTCAGACACAGTGCTCTCACGCAAGATGTGTGCGCATCATGGATGCTCCCTGGAAAGTTGGCATTCACTGCCATTATCCGCTGTGTACGGTCGCATACCAGCTGCACCTTGAGGGAGTGGAATCCCTTACACCTCCGCCTCCTATAACGGTGCTCGCAGGGCAATATGGGTAAAGTTAATAGCACCCTGCATCTTGGGGAATCCGGCAATGCATGCAATCCCAAAGCCCTGTCACTCTGAGCCTCCCTCGTCATTGGGAAGTTTATAAATTCCATCCAGCATGCATACAGTGCTTCGGTTACCTGTCGAATGCACCGATGAGTAGCATACTGAGAAATAGCACATATGTCCCGAGCTGATGATTGAAAAGACCCACATGCATAAAAGTAAAGTGCCGCAGTCACCTTCATCTCGACAGGGAGTGCAGTAATGTTGGTGGTACTGGGCTGCAGGTCTGCCTTAATGAGCTGGCAAACCTCAGTGATGACCTCTTTTCAGAAGCGCAGTTTTCGGACACACTGTCAATCCGTCAGGTCCAACAATGAACACTTCTCCCTGAAGATCTTTTGCAGATCAGGCCTCCTCCTCCTGCTCCTCATCATTCTGCGACCTCTTCCATGAACCTTGTAACTCTGCTCAATAAACTTCCTCACATCTGGTTCCTCCATTAGACAGGTTGTCATCAATATAGGCTGAGATAACACAAGCCCCATTCTTTTTAAATCTCCACAATATTTTTCAATCAAAAAAATTAAAATGCCTTTCTATCTTACTGAGTAAATTATTAATAGTAAATATACCTTTTCCAATCAAAATTGCACACTAAAATCACTTTTCACCTCAGAGATATGGGGCTAGAACCTCCACTTTTTTTGCATGTTTAATGCCCACTTAACCGCTGAAATGGCGTATAATGTCCATATATCGCCCATTTTGGCACGTAATGGAAACGGACAGGCATTTTTCATAAATTTACCGCCGAGCGTTACTTTCCCCATGTGCTTAACGCCGGGAAAAAATATTAGCACCCGCCCAATTTTTGGGGACAGAATCATCAGAATGGGCGAAATCAAGGCCCATAATATTGCCCAGAGTTACTTTCCGCACAGAATTAACACTGAGATTCAATATTAACGCCCGTACACTGTTTTTTGTCGTAAAGAGCATATTTACCAAAACTAGCGGCCATGAGACCATGAAAGCGTCACTTTCACCATCTCGCACACATATCGCCCACAATATCGCTCACCCAAAAAACCGCCTAGAAAAAGTGGAACTAACCGGAACAAATCACAGCGTTATGGACGCCATGTTCTAGATCACATGTCGCATCCTTTAAAAGGCTGCTGAGCTTCAACCTCGGCAGAGTTCGGATGTACTCTGCAGGTCGTTGGAGTCGATGTGAACATCTCTGCAAACATCTTGACCATATAGTGACTGATTGGAATTGAAGAGGTGTGTTCGTTGGGTCATCCCTTGTTTGCGACCAATCGGTGGAAAACAGACAGCTACTGCAATGGGGCCTGTCCTTTCTCACCCTCTCGGTGACCAATTATATGCAGCAGACTCGACATCACCAAAGGAACGCTCCACTGCATTATGTGCCCAATGTAAGACGTGACAGACTAATGAGGAGGACCAGACGTTATACCCCCCGCAAGTACAAGGAGAAGCATTCTTACCTCGGCTTGCCCAACACCACATGCCTTCGGAGACTGCGCTTCCACAAAGGGGTTATCACTGAGGTATGCCAGCTGATAAGGGCAGATCTGCAGCCTGGCAGCACAATCAAAGTCACCATGGCACTGTTGTTCTACTCCTTGGGTTCTTTTCAGGCCACAGCTGGAGACATTTGTGGACTTTCTCAGCATGCCACACGTCACTGCATTAGACAGGTCACTGAAGCCCTGTATGCACGCAGGAGGGACTTGATCAGCTTCCCTATAACCAGGGAGGCACAAAGAGAGGGCTCTAGGATTCTCCAGAATTGCAAACTTCCCCAAGGCGCAGGGAGCAATAGGCCTTAGATACATCGCGATGCGGGCACCTTTTCAACATCCAGGGGTATTCAACATTCAGGAAGGATAGACAGAAAGGAAAAGGAGGTGGAGTAGCGTTGTTGGTTAAAGAGGAAATTAACGCAATAGTAAGGAAGGCCATTAGCTTGGATGATGTGGAATCGGTATGGGCAGAGCTGCTGAATACCAAAGGGCAGAAAACGTTAGTGGGAGTTGTGCACAGACCACCAAACTGTAGTAGTGAGGTTGGGGACTACATCAAACAAGAAATTAGGGATGCGTGCAATAAAGGTACAGCAGTTATCATGGGCGACTTTAATCTACATATAGACTGGGCTAACCAAACTGGTAGCAATATGATGGAGGAGGATTTTCTGGAGTGTATTAGGGATGGTTTTCTGGACCAATATGTCGAGGAAGCAACTAGAGGGCTGACCATCCTAGATTGGGTGATGTGTAATGAGAAAGGACTAATTAGCAATCTTGTTGTGCGAGGCCCCTTGGGAAAGGGTGACCATAATATGGTAGAATTCTTTATTAAGATGGAGAGTGACACAGTTAATTCAGAGACTAGGGTCCTGAACTTAAGGAAAGGTAACTTCGATGGTATGAGACGTGAATTGGCTAGAATAGACTGGCGAATGATACTTAAAGGGTTGACGGTGGATAAGCAATGGCAGGCATTTAAATATCACATGGATGAACTTCAAGAATTGTACATCCCTGTCTGGAGTAAAAATAAAACGGGGAAGGTGGCTCAACTGTGGCTAACAAGGGAAATTAAGGTGTGTTAAATCCAAGGAAGAGGCATATAAATTAGCCAGAAAAACCAGCAAACCTGAGGACTGGGAGAAATTTAGAAATCAGCAGAGGAGGACAAAGGGTTTAATTAGGAGGGAGAAAATAGAGTATGAGGGGAAGCTTGCTGGGAACATAAAAACTGACTGCAAAAGCTTCTATAGATGTGTGAAGAGAAAAAGATTAGTGAAGACAAACGTCCCTTGCAGTCACAATCAGGTGAATTTATAAATGGGAACAAAGAAATGGCAGACCAATTGAACAAATACTTCGGTTCTGTCTTCACGAAGGAAGACACAAAGAACCTTGCGGAAATACTAGGGGACCGAGGATGCAGCGAGAAAGAACTGAAGGAAATCCTTATCAGTCAGAAAATTGTGTTAGGGAAATTGATGGGATTGAAGGTCGATAAATCCCCAGGACCTGATAGTCTGCATCCCAAAGTACTTAAGGAAGTGGCCATAGAAATAGTGGATGCATTGAGATCATTTTCCAACAGTCTATCGACGCTGGATCAGTTCCTATGGAGTGGAGGGTAGCTAATGTAACACTACTTTTAAAAAAAAAAAGGAGGGAGAGAGAAAACGGGTAATTATAGACCGGTTAGCCTGACATCGGTAATGGGGAAAATGTTGGAATCAATTATTAAAGATGAAATCGCAGCGTGTTTGGAAAGCAGTGACAGGATCGGTCCGAGTCAGCATGGATTTATGAACGGGAAATCATGCTTGACAAATCTAGAATTTTGTGAGGATGTGACTAGTAGAGTGGACAAGGGAGAGCCAGTGGTGTATTTGGACTTTCAAAAGGCTTTTGACAAGGTCCCACACAAGAGATTAATGTGCAAAGTTAAAGCACATGGGATTGGGGGTAGTGTGCTGACATGGATTGACAACTGGTTGTCAGACAGGAAGCAAAGAGTAGGAGTAAATGGGTACTTTTCAGAATGGCAGGCAGTGACTAGTGGGGTACCGCAAGGTTCTGTGCTGGGGCCCCAGCTGTTTACACTGTACATTAATGATTTAGACGAGGGGATTAAATGTAGTATCTCCAAATTTGCAGATGACACTAAGTTGGGTGGCAGTGTGAGCTGCGAGGAGGATGCTATGAGGCTGCAGAGCGACTTGGATAGGTTAGGTGAGTGGGCAAATGCATGGCAGATGAAGTATAATGTGGATAAATGTGAGGTTATCCACTTTGGTGGTAAAAACAGAGAGACAGACTATTATCTGAATGGTGACAGATTAGGAAAAGGGGAGGTGCAACGAGACCTGGGTGTCATGGTACATCAGTCATTGAAGGTTGGCATGCAGGTACAGCAGGCGGTTAAGAAAGCAAATGGCATGTTGGCCTTCATAGCGAGGGGATTTGAGTACAGGGGCAGAGAGGTGTTGCTACAGTTGTACAGGGCATTGGTGAGGCCACACCTGGAGTATTGTGTACAGTTTTGGTCTCCTAACCTGAGGAAGGACGTTCTTGCTATTGAGGGAGTGCAGCGAAGGTTCACCAGACTGATTTCCGGGATGGCGGGACTGACCTATCAAGAAAGACTGGATCAACTGGGCTTGTATTCACTGGAGTTCAGAAGAATGAGAGGGGACCTCATAGAAACTTTTAAAATTCTGATGGGTTCAGACAGGTTAGATGCAGGAAGAATGTTCCCAATGTTGGGGAAGTCCAGAACCAGGGGTCACAGTCTAAGGATAAGGGGTAAGCCATTTAGGACCGAGATGAGGAGGAATTTCTTCACCCAGAGAGTGGTGAACCTGTGGAATTCTCTACCACAGAAAGTTGTTGAGGCCAATTCACTAAATATATTCAAAAAAGAGTTAGATGTAGTCCTTACTACTAAGGGGATCAAGGGGTATGGTGAGAAAGCAGGAATGGGGTACTGAAGTTGCATGTTCAGCCATGAACTCATTGAATGGCGGTGCAGGCTAGAAGGGCCGAATGGCCTACTCCTCCACCTATTTTCTATGTTTCTATGAACTCATTGAATGGCAGTGCAGGCTAGAAGGGTTCAAATGGCCTACTCCTGCACCTATTTTCTCTGTTTCTATGACTGGACAAGTTAGATGCAGGAAGAATGTTCCCAATGTTGGGGAAGTCCAGAACCAGGGGACGCAGTCTAAGGATGGGTAAGCCATTTAGGACTGAGATGAGGAGAAACTTCTTCACTCAGTTGTTAACCTGTGAAATTCCCTACCGCAGAGTTGCTGTTGATGCCAGTTCATTGGATATATTTAAGAGGGAGTTAGATATGGCCCTTATGGCTAAAAGGTATCAAGGGGTATGGAGAGAAAGCAGGAAAGGAGTACTGAGGTGAATGATCAGCCATGATCTTATTGAATGGCGGTGCAGGCTCAAAAGGCCGAATGACCTACTCCTGCACCTATTTTCTATGTTTCTATGCAGAGGTTTTCAGGAACCGCAAGGGATTCCACTCTGAAGGTCGACAACCAGCAAATTATACTGGCAGTGAATGCTTAATTTCCACGCTACAAGGTTTTGTTAAATAAAAACCATTTAAAGTGAACATTAGTCTGAAATCATCAGTATTTCTGTACAAACCAACCTTCCCCCTACCCCCCACCACCCACCTCTACCCCTTCCTCTTCCTCTCGACTCCAAGCCGCCTCGCCAAGGAGCTCCTCAGGCGATGCTTCATTGTGGGGGGTGGGGGGGTGGGTGATGGCCGAAACGCTGCTTGGACAGATACGGGAACATGCTCTGAGCCAGAAGCAGATGTTGCTGCTGGCTCATGTGTGGTTGGCAATGGGGATGCGGCACCTTGGGAGTCCTTTGCCAGCAGTGTTCCTGGCTACCAACTTCAGGGCCTCCTCCATCCCTCCCATGTTATATCTTATTTGTTGGACAGAAACTGGGAATTGATTCCAACTATGTTCTTAGTGCTTAGTAGGTTTTTTGCTGCTGGTGAATCTCCCTCATGCCTCCCACAATAGTCAGACAAGCACACACCACAGCCACACATGCTTTCAGTGCCTCTGAGCTCCCTCTCTCTCCGTCTCCTCTTCTGCGCATGTCATGATGACCCCTGACCTCCTGAATCGCGGGAATCAAGCATTGCCATGCCGTTGCTAAGAATGGCCACACTTTACGGCAGAAGGTCAGAAAAATGTAACGCTATCGCCCATTTCATATCGCTCACAGTAACGCCCATTTTCAAAACTGGAGACTTGGTGCTTTGAGAATGGGCGAGAAGTTGGCAATCTGAAAACCCTTTTTTACCGCCCAAGCTGGAAATAACACCCATTTTTGGGCGATAAGCTCAAAAGTGGAGGTTCTAGCCCATAGAGTTCCCGATTTCCAAATGGCGGCTCCGTGCACTCCACCCATTCCTGGCCACTTACCATCATGTAAAACCATCTTTTCCAGGTCGGTATGCAAATCGCACTTTTTGGGCGGTCTGCGGGCAGTCCTGCACGGTGGACGGTGTGCATACCGCTCGGCGGTATGTCAGTGATGAATATTGCGCCGAGCAGTACGTCAGCGATATGTAGCTGTTTTCTGACCAAAATTGCCCTTTTGGGTGGTACATCGACCAATTTCAGGCCCAATGTAAACAAAATATCTCCTAAATCGGCTAAGTGTGAAACATTTACCATTTACTGTAATGAACAAAGAAAAAGATGTAATCCACAATAGGTCAGATCCAACGGACAGGGCAGAAGGGCCACTCCTATTGAATTAAAATACTGTTTCCTACATTGCACTATAATTTGCCAAAATAATATTTAAGACACTGCCAGACTGTGCAGGTTTATACAGTCTACAAAGTATCACCTGAAAGTGGAGAAAAATACAACTTGCTGAAATTTTTTTGCAAATGCAGCTTCCATAGATCATTGGTTCCTACATATTGTGTAATAATGGGGAGGGAGAGAACTGTTTATAAACCCCAAAGTAGTCACTGCAGTTAAGTTGTCCATTTTTAATGAGATACATAGAAGATTTATCTGGATAATACAAAGTTTTTTTTTTAAAAAGAGGCACACATTGCCCAAAGCTGTACACTGTATGCAGACAAGACACATAACTTGTTAGAAAACATTTCGTCAACACCCTTAGCCTGCCACCCAGGAGATGAGATATAAATCCTCAAGTCCAAATAACCAATTAATTTATTGCCACTACATCATTCAAAGCCTTTTAAAGGGTCAGCATACTGCTGAGCTCTTATTAGCAAAGTTTGAAACAGCCTGAGGTGTCGGAAGGGAGCTGTTTATACAACTGAACTTTTCAACCTCAAGAACTGAACGTCTTGTCTGAAAAGAGAAACAAGTCTGGCCTAGTGTGTGGGTCACGTCCTCCTAATTCCATTCAATTTTCTCGTAGCACTTATGTACCCAAATATTAGCTGCAAATTCTGAGAGAAAAACCCGTGAAATAAAATAATGACATGGCTTCTACACCAGTCACACTTCTCCTAAGATAAGACTCTGGATCCCAGGAATTGTACATTCTTTATTTAACAAGAGATGCTTTAGAATTCATATTCATTGAAACTTACATCACAGAAGGTTGCCATTTGTACCCAAGCTGGCTCTTTGAAAGAGCAGTCGTGCTTAGTTCCACATCCCCACTTTTTGTCTATATCCCTGCAAATTCCTCATCCTCAAGTACATGTCCAACTCCCTTTTAAAATGACTTATGGAATCAGCTTCCACCACCTTACCAGAGAGAGCGTACTAGATCCTGACAACTCAGTGGAAAAATCATCTCATCTCCCCTCTGGATGTTTTTCCAATGATTTTGAATCGATGACCTCTAGTCATTGGCCCACTTACCAGAGGGATTACTTTTTCTCTATTTACTATCAAACTCACTCATCATGTTAACCTTCTCTATTCCAAGGAGAACAGTCGTAACTTTTCCAACCTCTCCTGATTGAAGTCCCTCATCCCTGGTAACATCCTGGTAAACCTCCTCTGTACCCTTGCTAAGGCCTTTACATCTTTCTTGAAACGTGGTGCCCAGAATTGTTCACAATACTCCAGGTGAGGCCTAACCAGTGATTTATAAAGTTCTAGTTTATAATTTATAATGATCTCTTTGCTTTTATATTCTATTCCTCTATTTATAAACCTCTAACAAAAGATTTTTTGACCATCTTATCAACTTGCTCTGCCACCTTTAAGGATTTATGCATGTGGACACAAAAGGGCTCTCTGCTCATCTAAGCCTTTCAAAAACGTGCCATTCATAACACACTTTCTTTCTAAATTAGTTCTCCCAAAGTGCAGCACTCCACACTTCCCCACATTGAACTCCATTTGCCGTGCTTTTGCCCATTTTACCATTGTCTATATCAGCCTGAAGCTTATAAATGTCCTCATTATGGGCTCAATTTTCCCAAAGTCCATTTTCTGGTGTATTGCCAGAGTTATGCCGGGTTTTCTAGATTTTTTGAGAGCCTGTTTTGTGTGTGTGTGTGTGTGTGTGTGTGTGGGGGGGGGCGGTGTGGGTGTGAGAGAGAGAGAGAGAGAGAGAGAGAGAGAGAGAGAGAGAGAGAGAGAGAGAGAGCGGGAAAAATCACAACTGGAGCAATAAAAAGATGCATCGCAGACCAAGGATTTCTTACTGGAAGTGGAGACACCAGTTACTGTGATTGAGAACAGATGACAGGAGCTGGATACCAGCAGAGGTCACATAAAAGTTCCACCAAAAGAAAAGAAAACGCTGGAACCAAGTTGCAGAAGATTACTGCGCAATGGTGAACACCACGAGATCGGGAAGCCAGTGTAAAAAGAAATGGCAGAACCTTGGTCAAGTAGTCAGTGCAAATAATATTTTCATTTATTCAATGCAATTGTAAATGTGACCAGCTGTATACGTCCCACCCAACAGAAAGACAACCTCTCTAAAAAGTTGCATTTTCATCTTTGCAGAGTAAAGTGGCACACAACAAAAGGGAAAGAACTCGAACTGGAGGAGGCCCGGCAAATCTGCACCCACTGACACCCTTGGAAGAGAGGGTCGCTGCTTTGATGGGTTCTGCCTGGAGAAAAACAATCAGTACTGCATAAGCTGGGCCCACACTCAAGGAAGGGGGCAAGTCCTTCAAATCAACCTGCTGCCTGGTCTGAGATATGTGAGCCTACTCATGCCACCCATCCTGCCCCCTCCTCTGCTGTTAACCATTTGTCTGTTCTGTTATAGTTTGCAGAACTGGAGGCCAACCGTGACGATGCAGAAGATTCAGACGACGATGAGCCTGAAGAGGAGAACATCTTACAATCCAATCCTCTAGACCAAGAACATGGAGCGGGGGGTGCGGAGAAAGAGTGGACCGAGTTGGATGAAGTTCATACTGTTATACTGAATATGGAGGACGTGCCGCTCATGGAGGTGCCAGCCCCTTCCTTGACTAGTGGTTTGAATATTGATGGGACATTCCATGGTTTCACACCTTCCAAGGTTGTGGGTCGCAGTGGTGGGGTGCAGCGAGGCACACCCAGGGCCCCACTGTCCCAGGCTGCGGGTCCCAGTGGGATGCAGTGAACCACACCCAGGGTGAGTAGGAGAAGTAGAGCTCAACCATGCTCTCCTGAGATGCAGGATGTAGTTCAGATGATGTAATTGAGTGCAGAGAGCATTGACCATACCCAATCACTCCTGGACACCATCAGTGGGGTGAGTGATGAGGTAGCGGGATGTCGGGAGAGGTAACAACACTCGCCGGGACCATCAGTGTGGTAATAGTGGCCATGAGGGAGGGAATGTCAGAGGTACTGCAAACCACAGCGCTGGCCATGAGGGAGGGAATGTCAGAGGTAGTGCAAACCACGACACTGGCATTGAGTGATGGAATGTCAGACGTAGTACGGCCATTAGGGAGGGATTGTTGCAGTCCGCTGACACACTGTCAGGGTGCATGAGGGACAAGGTATGTGAGAGATAGCTACTGCAATAAGGGAACACGCTCAGACCTCGCACTCATTGACAGAATCAACTGCCACTTCCACTGCAATCCCCACACCAGCCTCTGAAGAGCCCCAAGCTGGGCCCCCCACCCTCAAGTGGTGCGCAGTACCCGAGAGGTTAGAAAGAATAAGCTTGGTACATAGCCCAAAAACACTGCGCCACCGCCTGCGGGCAGGGGTGGTGGAGTGTCCAAGACTAAGCGCGGTGGGCGGTGTTAGACTAAGGGGGATGAGAGATGGGTGCAGCCTTTCTTTGCTGCTGTTACTGTTGTAACTGTTCTCAAATTTAAAGTTTTTTGTAAGTAATGTAAATTTACAAGTTTAAGTGATCTTAAAAAGAGTGATATTAAAGTAAAGTTTGATACAAGAATAATTTTATTAAAGTTAAGTACATAATAAACTTTTGAAAAAATATATTTTACATTAAAACTGAATCATGTTCCATTAACACAACACAACATTACGGAACAGCTACAAACAATAAACATGTCCATGTGGAATAGTTGTCGCTGAGCCCTCAGGCATCAGTAAGGCGTTTACGGATGAGCTGCTGGCGCAAGGCTCAAGCAATTGTTAAAGGGGTAGGATGGCCCGCCCTCCTCCGCCGTCATGCTCCAGCCTCAGGCACTTGCATGGCTTCCTCATCCTCATCATCCTCCTCCTCCTGCCCATCACCTGCATCTTCCACATCATTATCATCAGCCACTCTCATCGCAGGTGGGTCTTCCACTACTAGATTCTGCTGCCTCAAGATGGCTAAGTTATGCAGCATGCAGCACACAACAATGAATTGACCAACAGTCTCAAGGAAGTACAGCAAGTAGCCTCCGGAATGGTCCAGGCATCGGAAAGGCTGTTTCAATGTGCCAACGGTCCTCTCAATGATGCTGTGCGTTGCAATGTGCGACATGTTTTATTGATGGTCAGCTTCCTTCTGGGTTACACGTAGGGGCGTCATGAGCCAGGTGGCAAGGCCGTAACCTTAGTCTCCCAGTAGCCAGCTCTGCCCTTCATGCTCAAACATGGCAGATAAAACGCTGTCGCGTAGGATGAACGCATCATGGGTGGTGCCAGGATATCTTGCATCGACTGACACGATGCGATGCATGTCGTCACACACGAGCTGCACATTAATGAAGTGGAAGCCTTTTCTATTCCTGTACATCTCGGAATCCTGCAAAGATGCTCACAAGGCGATGTGGGTACAATCAATGCAACCCTGTACCTTTGAGAAGCCAGCAATCCTCGAGAAGCCCACATCCCAGTCATGGATTGCTTGGGCGGTCATGGGGAACTTGATGAAGTCATTCCTCTGTGCATACAGTGCAGCCATGACCTGGCAAATGGAGACATGTGTTGCATGCTGAGAGAGAGAGAGAGAGAGAGAGAAAAAGAGAGTGCACATATCCCTAGTTGTAGCTTGAAATAATCCAGGAGGCATAGAATGAAAGTGCAGCTGTAACCTTCACTTCAACTGACAAAGCAGGCCTCCTGACACTTCTTGGCTGCAGGTCTGGTTTCACCAACTCACAGATCTCACGGACAACTTATTTGCTGAAACGCAGCCTTCTGACACAGTCTGCATCACTCAGGTGCAGGTACGATCGCCTGTCTCGATATACCCAAGGTGGGCAAGGCCTCCTGCCCAGCACCCTACGGGCTCTGATGCGATGCGATGAGCTCTAAACAGTTGTCTCCGACGTAACACCATGATGCAGAAGGCTCGCACAAGTTATGGCATTGTCAGCATTGCCCCCATACTTGATATTAAACTTTCAAAGCAGAACGCAGGCAACACAGGTGCGCAGTTCTCTCTCCCAAAGGTCTGCATGGATGGACCCCTTCCCCGGCTACAAGCTGTCATATCGCTCTCGCTCCCTCCCTCCCTCCTTCCCCGGGCTACAAGCAGCAAGATCTGCTATCTCTCCCCCCTCCCTGGGCGACAAGCCGCAAGATTGGCTTCCTCTCCTCCCCTCCTCCTTCCCCCCCCCATCCCCCTTTCTCATCTCCCCTTCCTTTTGCCCCCCACTCTTTCCTTCCTTCCTTCCTCCCCTCCCCCCAACGCCGCCGCCCCCTCCGGCTTGTTTTGTAGCCGAACTCTGAGCTGCTGTGTCTGGACGCGAGGTCGATTCTGCCGGGCAAACCTACAACTCTCGAGGCCTTCAAGACGTTTGCTGGTGGCGTATGAGTGAGTTAAAAAATGAGAAAACTTCTGAAATCCAACAAATCTAACTTCTACGTTGACATGTAAAAAAAAGTTGAACTTTATTATTGATTTTGACAGTGTTCTTGACTCCCTCCAAAATATTAGATTTAAAAACAATGGAGTCTTTTCAGCGTAGATTTGTGAATGTGCGCTGGTTTCTTAACTCGAGCTTTTTTTCGGAGTGGCCAGACGCAAGAGAAAAATGTTGGCCAAACTGCGAACAATTAAAAAAACTGGTACAGACAGGAGGGAACGCCCCCACTGAGGTGAAAAAAAACTGGCCTAGAAAAATCGTAACCAAGTCCGTTATGCCGGCGCAGATCGCAGGGGGAAAGTTTGAAAAAAAAAGCGCCAAAAATGTAACTATGCCAAAAAAAAAGCAGCCTGCTCCCAAAAAAACCCAGCTGAAATCACTGGGGAAAATTGAGCCCTGTGATCTACTACTTTGCCAAGTTTTATATCATCTGTAAACTTTATAATGCTGCTCCCTACACCCAAGTCTAAGTAATTTATAAAAATTGCAAAGAGTAATGGACTCAAAACTGACCCTTAGGGCACACCACTGCAAACCACTTCCCAGTATGAAAAACATCCATCCACCACTATGCTTTGCTTCCGGCCACTGAGCCAATTTCGTATCCATCCCGCCACTTTCCCCTTCATTCCACGGGCTTCCAGCTTCTTAACAAACCTCCTGTATGGCACTTTGTCAAATAACTTCTGAAAGTCCATATATATATCTACTTCACTACCTTGATCAACCTTCTCTGTAACCTCAAAGAATTCCATCAAGATCACCAGACATGATTTACTTTTAACAAATCCTGCTGGCTCTCCTCGATTAACCTATGCCTTTCCAAATGAAAGTTATTTTGTCCCAGATATTGGTTTCCAATAACTTCCCCACCACCGATGTTAGGTTAACTGGCCTGTAGTTAGTTACCTGCTTTATCCCTCTCCCCATTCTTGCATTGTGGTGTAACATTAGCAACCCTCCAGTCCTCCGGCACTACGCCTGTATCTAATGAAGATTGAAAGATTGATATCAATGCCTCTGCTATTTCTACCGTCGCTTCTTTCAGCAACTACAATTCATTCCATCTGGACCAGGTGATTTACCAACTTTCAGTAATACCAATCTTTTTAGTATGCCTGTCCATAACTTGTCTCTCCTCTTTTAGTGTAACCTTCACATCATCCACTTCCTTTGTAAAGAAAGGTGCAAAGTACGCATTTAGTACTTTTGCCATGTCCTCTGCCTCCACATGAAGATTTCCCTTTGGTTCCTTAATAAGCCCAACATTTTCCCTAGCAAACTGCTTACATTTTATACACTTATAAAGAGTTTTTGAGTTCAATTTAATGTTGCCTGCTAATCTTTTCTCGTATCCTTTCTTTGCCTCCCATTTCAACTTTTTCCAATTCCCTCCTGCACTTTCCATAATCTCTTTCTGGTTATTAACTGAATCTTGCTTCTGACATTTGTCATAACCCTCTTCTGTTTTATTTTGACTTTTATTGCCCAGGGCACAATAGCTTTGGATGCACTACCTTTTCCCTTCAAAAAGAATATGCCTCGTCTTCTACCTGAACTATCTCTTCCCTGAATGCCCTCAATTGCTGTTACTGCTTTACTCTGCAAACAGCTTTTCCAATCTAGTGTGCTAGGTCCCTTCTTAAATCACTGAAATTAGTTCTTAAGTTTAGCATTTTTACCGTCGATATTTTCTGGTCTCTTTCCATAATTACTTTAAACCAAATTATGTTGTCGTCACTGTTGGCTAGATGATCTCCTACTGTAACACACTCCACTTGTCCTACCTAATTTCCCAGAACCAGATCCACACTGCTTCCTTCCTTCCATTTTGGACTGGAGACATATTGATCAAGAAAGTTCTTCTGTGCACATACCAGAAATTATTCTCCTTCCCTACCCTTAGCACTGTGTTTTCCTCAGTCTATATATTAGGGTAATTAAAGTCTCCTAATAGTACTACTCCATTTTTGTTACACGCCTTTGAAATTTGCCGACAAATTTGCTCATCTATCTCCTCAGTTTGGAGCTCTATTTAAAAAAAAAAACTCCCCAACAATGTACAGCTCACCTCAACTCAAGCCAAATGGATTCAGTCCTTGAACCATCTTGTAAGTCCTTTCTATTTAGAACTGAAACATCATCCTCAAACAATACAGTTACACTCCTCCTCTTTTTCCTTCCCAGTCATTCCTGGACACTTGGAAACCAGGAATATTGAGAACCCATTTCTGGCCTTGCTTGAGCCATGTCTCTGTTAATACAACCATGTCATATTCCCATGTAGCAATTTGCACCTGCAGCTCACCAACCTTATTAGTTACATTACAGACATTGACATACATACAATTCAAGACCTCCTTCGTCACTTTTGCTATTTTCCCTCAATCTGGTGCCTGCAATTTTTGGGATATTCCAAATTTTACTGCTGTTTATATCTCTCTGCCGTTTGATTTTATTTCTGCCTGTTATTTCTTGGTTCCCCTCACCCTGACAAATTAGTTTAAACCTTCCCCAATAATACGAGTTAACAACTGAGCGAGAACATTGGGCCCGGCTTTGTTCAGGTACCCCTTCCTCCAGAAACAGTCTCAATGCCCCAAGCATCTGAAACCCTCCCTCCTGCACCACTTCTCCAGCCACAGAGTTACCTGCAAGAACATCCTTCTTCTATGCTCACCAGCACATGGCACTGGGAGCAATCCCAAGATTAATACCCTTGAGGTCCTGTTTTTTTAAATATTTTTTCTAGCTTCTGAAACTCTGCCTGAAGGACTCAACACTTTTTCTACCTATGTCATTGGTTCCAATATGGACCGTGACTTCTGGATGTTCCCCTTCCCCTCTCAGAATGTCCTGCACCCATTTGGCGATATCCTTTACCCTGGCACCAGCGAGGCAACATACCATCAGGAATCAAGTTTGCAGTTCCAGAAACGCCTGTCCATGCCCCCAACTATCAGAATCCCCCATGGCTACTGCATTTCTACTCTTTCTTTTTCCTGCGTGCAGTCAAATCTCCTGTGGTGCTGGGGGGTTGATTCTTACTGCATTCCTCCAAGGAGTAGTCACCCTCCCCCGTATTTAAATCTGAAAATGGGTTAGCGAGTGCCACTGGCTTGGGGATTCCTGCACTACCTGTGCCTTCCTCCTACCCTATCTGGTGGTCACCCATTCCCTCATCTCCTGCACCTGTGGGGTGACCACATCCTGGAAAACATGTTCAAGGAAACTTTCAGACTCCTGTATGCACTGCAGTGACTCCAGCCACTCCTCAACTCAACTGCAGCACTTCCTGCACATTTGGTTATCCAGGATGCATGGTGTCCTGGAGCACCCTTTTAGAACAGGAGACATATGCAACGGGTCCCAGCTGGCCTGTCATGGTAGTAAATCCACTGACCTCTAAATCACGGCGACAGTGACCAATAAAACACTAAACACTAAACTCTCAAAATGTAAATAAAACTGATGTCCAAGACACTGACCTATATAATTCTAAGAAAACCATTGAAAGATTGAGATACTAAAGTGGTAAAAAGTTAACTAAGGACACTGGAAATTATATTTATCAATCTAAAACACAATGGAATCTATGATCAAGTGAATTTCAACAGTGAATAAACAAACAATTTCAAACAAATTAACACTTGCCTGTTACCCACTCCGCGGCAATAACGTCACTTTTGAATTTCTTTCTCAGATTTCCACTTTCAGCTCGCATTCTGATTTATCACTCTCACTGTCTCTCTGCCACTGGTTATCCCGCTTTTATCTGTAGGCCTCTCGCACGGTTTCCCCTCAGGCTCACTCTCTCCGCTCTCACTGGAGCTATAGAAGAATTTAGGCCTTGAATTCCCAGATTAAATGAGAAATGATGACTGGACTGTTAGAGCGCAGTTGTGCACCAAAAAATAATTGTGTCAGAAAATGGCAGCACACAGGTTTACAAATGCAATTCTTAACATACAAGTTCCTGATCTGGAGGATGCTGGTAAATAGAGTAGAAGCTAGTTGCTTGCTCAAAAAAGGAAATGAGTGTGAAGAAGTCTACCCGGCCTCTTGCCGTACTATGTTTAAGGCTGTGACGAGCTCTGGAGCAGTGGTTCTAGCAGAAGCCAAACTGAGTAGCAGTGGGAAAGTTATTAGTGAGTAGGTGTATCTGGATGGCATTAGTGATGTCCTTCTATTACCTTACTGACAATTTTACAGAAAGAGCGCGAGACAGCACCGACCCAGCGGGACTACAGAAAGAGCGCGAGAGCACGCCAACCTAGCGGGACTACAGAAAGAGCTAGCCAGAGCAGCACCAACTGACCAGAGAGAGAGAGAGAGAGAGAGGTGTAAAAATAAATCGAAGTGTGACATCACAGGAAAAAGGGTAAGTGATAGGTTGGTCAGTATTTCTCTCTCTTGTTTTCTAAACTTGGGCATTAGTTTAAATTAAGAGCCGGGATTAAAACCAAAACATTCAAAACTTGAAAACTTAATTAAATAAAATACATTAGAGATGGCAGGGGAGGCGATGTATTGCAGCTGCAACATGTGGGAGCTGGTGGACACCAATCTGATCCACGGCAATCACATCTGCATTAAGTGTTAGCTGCTCGAGGAACTTTGACTCCGAGCTGATGAGCTGGAGTCCGAGCTTCAGAAAGTGCAACATATCAGGGAAGGGGAGAGTTACCTGAACACTGTGTTCCAGCAGTCAGTCACAACCCTTAGGTTAAGTAATTCTAATTTGGTCCGTGGTCAGGGACAGGAGGGTGTGACAACGAGTGACTACAAATAACCTTCTGGAAGTACTGGGGGACCGAGGGTCTAGTGAGAAGGAGGAACTGAAGGATATCCTTATTAGGCAGGAAATTGTGTTAGGGAAATTGATGGGATTGAAGGCTGATAAATCTCCAGGGCCTGAAAGTCTGCATCCCAGACTACTTAAGGAAGTGGCCCTAGAAATAGTGGATGCGTTGCCGATCATTTTCCAACAGTCTATCGACTCTGGATCAGTTCCTATGGACTGGAGGGCAGCTAAAGTAACACCACTTTTTTTTTTTAAAAAGGGAGGGAGACAGAAAGCGGGTAATTATAGACCGGTTAGCCTGACATCAGTAGTGGGGAAAATGTTGGAATCAATCATTAAGGATGAAATAGCGCATTTGGAAAGCAGTGACAGGATCGGTCCAAGTCAGCATGGATTTATGAAGGGAAAATCATGTTTGACAAATCTTCTGGAATTTTTTTTGAGGATGTAACTAGTAGAGTGGACAAGGGAGAACCAGTGGATGTGGTGTATTTGGATTTTCAAAAGGCTTTTGACAAGGTCCCACACAAGAGATTGGTGTGCAAAATCAAAGCACATGGTATTGGGGGTAATATACTGACATGGATAGAGAACTGGTTGGCAGACAGGAAGCAGAGTCAGGATAAACGGGTCCTTTTCAGAATGGCAGGCAGTGACTAGTGGAGTGCCACAGAGCTCAGTGCTGGGACCCCAGCTCTTTACAATATACATCGATGATTTAGATGAAGGAATTGAGTAATATCTCCAAGTTTGCAGATGACACTAAACTGGGTGGCGGTGTGAGCTGTGAGGGGGACACCAAGAGGCTGCAGGGTGACTTGAACAGGTTAGGTGAGTGGACAAATGCATGGCAGATGCAGTATAATGTGGATAAATGTGAGGTTATCCACTTTAGGGGCAAAAACACAAAGGTAGAATATTATCTGAATGGCAGATTAGGAAAGGGGGAGGTGCAACAAGACCTGGGTGTCATGGTTCATCAGTCATTGAAAGTTGGCATGCAGGTACAGCAGGCGGTAAAGAAAGCAAATGGTATGTTGACCTTCATAGCTAGGGGATTTGATTATAGGAGCAGGGAGATCTTGCTGCCTCACCTGGAATATTGTGTTCAGTTTTGGTCTCCTAATTTGAGGAAGGACGTTCTTGCTATTGAGGGAGTGCAACGAAGATTCACCAGACTGATTCCTGGGATGGCGGGACTGACATATGAGAGACTGGATCAACTGGGCCCTTATACACTGGAGTTTAGAAGGATGAGAGGGGATCTCATAGAAACATATAAGATTCTGACAGGACTGGACAGGTTAGATGCGGGAAGAATGTTCCCGATGACGGGGAAGTCCAGAACCAGGAGACAGTCTTAGGATAAGGGGTAGGCCATTTAGGACTGAGATGAGGAGAAACTTCTTCACTCAGAGTTGTTAACCTGTGGAATTCCCTACCGCAGAGAGTTGTTGTTAGCAGTTCATTGGATATATTCAAGTGAGAGAGTTAGATGTGGCCCTTACGGCTAAAGGGATCAAGGGGTCTGGAGAGAAAGCAGGAAAGGGGTACTGAGGGAATGATCAGCCATGATCTGATTGAATGGTGGTGCAGGCTCGAAGGGCCGAATGGCCTACTCCGACACCTATTTTCTGTGTCTATGTTTCTAAATCCATGCTGACTGCCCTTAATTAATTCGTGCCTTTCTAAAAGAACCTTTTTCCAATAAATTGTTCACCAAGATTAGGCTGACTGTAATTACTCAGTCTATCTCTTTCTCTCTTTTTAAACAACAGTACAATATTAGCAGTCCTCCGTAGCCAGAGAGGATTGGAAAATTATGGTCATAGCTTCTGCTATTTCCTCCCTTGCTTCGTTCAACAGCCTGGGACACATTTCATTCAGGCCTGGCGATTTATCTACTTTCAAAGATGCTGAAACCCTGAATACGTCCTCTCTCACT
This sequence comes from Pristiophorus japonicus, assembly GCF_044704955.1. Taxonomy (NCBI): domain Eukaryota; kingdom Metazoa; phylum Chordata; class Chondrichthyes; family Pristiophoridae; genus Pristiophorus; species Pristiophorus japonicus. Next base: position 154,785,864 of record NC_091978.1, on the reverse strand, counting down.
ACATTTATCTCATCCAATATTTTACACTAATCCTCAATTACATTGTCTGCATCGTCCTTCTCTTTTCTGAAGCAGATGCAAAGTATTCATTAAGAACCATACCCACGTCTTCTGCCTTCACACACAAGTTACCTTTTTGGTCTCGAATAGCCCCTACTATTTCTTTAGCTATTCTCTTGCTGTTTATGTATTTATAATACATCTTTGGGTTTTCCTTGCCAAAATGTTTACATGCCCTCTCTTTGCTTTCCTAATTTCTTTTTCAATTTCACCACTGCACTTTCTATACCCCTCTAGGCTTTCTGCAGTATTTAGCTCTCGGTATCTGTCATCGGCCTTTTTTGCCTTATCCTACTCTGTATGCCCTTTGACATCCAGGGGGCTCTAGATTTGGAAGTCCCACCCTTTTTCTTTGTGGCAACATATTTGCTCTGAACCCTCACTATCTCATCCTTGACACTGATTTACCTTCCAGTAGCTGTTTCCAGTCCACTTTTGCTAAATCACATCTCCCAATCTAGAACTTTTACTCCTGGTCTATCTTTGTCCTTTTCCATAACTACGCTAAATCTAACTGAATTATGATCACAACCAGCAAAATGCTCTCCCACTGATACCCCTTCTACCTGCCCAGCTTCATTCCCTAAAGATAAGTCCAGAACTGCCCCCACTATTGTTCGGTGTCCTATGTACTAGCTAAAAAAAAGTTGTCCTGAATGCATTAAGAATTCTGCATCCTCTATACCTTTTACACTGATTCTATCCCAGTTAATATTAGAGTAGTTGAAATCCCTTCTATTACTGCCCTATTGTCTCTGTATTTCTCAGCAATTTGTCTACATATTTGCTCTTCTATCTCCCTCTGTCTATTTAGGGGTCTATAATACACACCCAGCAGTGTGATTGCCCCTTTTTTGTTATTCAGTTCATCATTTGATGATCCTTCTAACATATCACTCCTCACAGCTGTAATTATTTCTTTAACCAATATTGCATGCACACCTCCCCCCCTCCTTTTTTATTCCTCCTACATCTTGTCTAAAATCCCTGTAATCAGGAATGTTAGGTCAGGAATGGCAGTTTTTCAGCCATGTTTCAGTAATAGCTATATCATACTTCCACATGTCTCTACCCTCAGCTCATTTGCCTTATTTACTCGACTTCTTGTTTTGAAGTACAACATTAAGCACTGCTAAACCCCTTTGTCGTCAATTTTCTAGCCTTTGTTTCCTCTGCTTTCCAAACTCACTTACTTATTTACCAGCATCAATTTCAGATTGAAAATTAACAACTTGCCTAGCACCAACTGCAGTTTGAAGAGCAGTTTTCCAAACTTCGACCATCATATGCATGAAGAAGTATTTCCCAACTTCACTCTTGAAAGGTCTGGCTCTATTTTTTAGGCTATGTCTTCAGTCCGAGAATCCCCAACCAGCGAAAATAATTTCTCTCTATCTACCCCATCAGTTCCTCTTGAAAATTTCGATCAAATCATCCTTAACCGTCTAAATTTCCTGGGAATAGTTTGCATAATGCCTCCTTTAAGTCCAGGACTCTAAAACTAGGGACTATAGATATAAAGCAGTCACTAATAAATCCAATAAAAAATTCAGGTGAAACTTCTTTACGCAGAGAGTGATTAGAAAGTGAAACTGACGACCAAAAGGATTGGTTAGCAAATAGCATGGATGCTTTTAACAGGAAGCTAGATAAGTAAATGAGAAAAAGGAACATAAAAATATGCAGTTAGATAGATGAACAGAGAGAGAGGAGGCTCGTGTCGTGCATAAACACCAGCATATACCTGTGGTTCTGAATTGTCTGTTTCTGTGCTGTAAATTCTATGTAATGCCTCGCAAAATTCACCTCAGCATTATTTTAAAAATAGTAAATCCTCCAATAATTTTGTGTCCCCTAACACATCAAATTGCATTTCCTCAGTCTCCCTATAATTAATTGATCGGTTATCTTTTCTCAAGTATGGTGGCCTCACAAATTCCAGCAACTTTGCCGATAGTGTAATGGAGTTTTTTGTTCTATTAGTCTGGGCTGGATTTCAATTGAAGTTCTGGAAGTGAAATGGATAGTGTGTTGCTCCACTATCTACCCTCTGAAAGCCAGAACATTTAACTTTAATATCAGCTGATGCAACTTTCAATATGACAAATAAAATATTCCAGAAAGGAGCAAAAGCAGTTTCATATAAAAATGTGATGGTTATCTCCTTCAATTACTTAGTGGCTAAATGCATCACCCCGTGCAGTTTCAAGCCAGAGACACCAAGGAGTTCCATGTTGAAGTTGTTTATATCTACCAGAGTGACAATCTGTGCTATGGAGAAGTAATAAGTAAATCATCGAGATTCCTATTCTTGGTCACTATCCAGTAACAAGTGCTAGTTAGTGTAGGTAATGAACATGTTCCGACTCAGATTATGTTTCTATTGGAATCATTTTTGAAATTTTTCATTGGTTGTTGTGGCAGAGATAACCTTCAGTCCGATCTATGCTATATGCTAGTCCAACCTTCCAACCTCGGAATGCTGGCACTAGGTGACAAAGCTGAAAATGTTGCATTGCTTTAATTATTCTCAAGCGGCCCAGAGAAGACCTTATCTATTGCCCGTCCTAGTAGATAGTTTGTACAAGTGAGTGACTTGCTAGAGCATTTCAAGAGCCATTAAGAGTTACTCATGTAGGTTGAGACTAAAGGAACACAAAGGCCAGGCCAACATCCCTGATGCACATTCGAGGGGCAGTTGGGCTTTTAATAATCTAGTTGCATTTATGTTCATTTTTCCATTTCATTCAATTCCACAACTTGTCAGTCAGTTGCCAGTCCAATACCAGCCACTATAATGCCTTACCCCGACAGCGCGAAGAAAATCCGTCACCCGGAGAAACAAAAAAAAGCTCAACTCTGAACTCCCAAAAATTAAAAAAATCTTTACTTCAATTTGGAACATCCTTCATTTTCACCCTCACAGTAGACTATGCAAGTATCATTTTCTTCCTGAATAGCCTTGTTTATCCGACAAAACAAAAGCCCATATTATTTGCTATTCACCTGATTCATATCTTACATTCTTTGTTTGTTCTGGGATAGCTTTTGTGCATATTAAAAATAGCTCTGGATATCAGAATTGCATTTACCATCTGTGTACTGAATTGTGCAACACATTCTTTACTGCATCTTCTTTTGCCATCACTTCAGTATAGTTAATAGCTTGCCTCCAACCAAACTGAACACAGCAAAAGATATTAAAAGCATTAATATTTTCACAAACTTCACATGCAGTTTAAAATATTCCAGAAGCCCTTAATTGTGCTATTCAACTCCCACACATTTTATTATACACTATATAAAAATAAAGGAGGCAATGTCAGAAGCAACATATACACTTTTGATTGATAACTGCTTATTTGCACAAAGATCACCGCGAACCAGAACATTCAATTCCAAGGTACAACTTTTCAACATTGGTGTAGAGCCATGAGAAATAGTACAGTATTCAGATATCCATTTGTTTAAAAAGGCCTTACTTTGGTTGGGATAAGCATCCTGGAGCTATCATATTCTGGGTTTCCTCATTATTTTGGACAGCTGTTAGGTCCACCATATTAATCTTCACATCATTGGTGAGTCCAGGAAACTTGGGCAGCATGCTCAGAATCTTCTCAACTAGACTGTCACCATGGTGAGCAACAGAACCTGTGGAAAAAGATTTTGTAGTTATATTTACAAACTTTAATTGTTATTCCTATGGACAAAATATGTAGCAAAGTGTTAGAACAGCTCTTGGCTCTTCCTTATGTGCCTATTCTCTGTTTAAGATTGCAGAAGCTGCTCAGGATAAGTGCATTCACAAAACAAGAGAAGTGAACGAGAATCTCAAAAGTGGATTTAAAAGGCTTGGTGGCATTCCACAATCCAGTAGGAAGCTCCGATGCTTCACTACACTCATTACTATTATTAGGGAGTGATGCACACAAAGAAAATTTAAACAATTTAGATGTTGTATGATACACTACATAAAAATAAAGGAGGCAATGTCAGAAGCAACATATACACTTTTGATTGTGCAAAGAAGCAGTTATCGATGGCACAGGGGGAGTAGTTGAGCCACATAGACCAACAAAGTCCCAAATCTGATTTCTGATCTGGGTTGAATTTTTCAGCCAAGGTAGCGATAGGGATGCAACAACTGGCTTTAGCAGTTTTGGCTTAAGGTAGGGAGAGACAAACAAAAATGGGAAAGGCTTCCTGCTCCTATTGTTATCGAAGAACGCTGGGAGAGACTGGGATAAAGTTTGGCTGTAACACCACGCAAAAAGCTGAGAATATTAAAAAAGTGTACAGATAAATTTTTAAATCAGCAAATTATGACTGTCAAAAATCTAGGGCTTTACAAAATGAGTAAACTAATTTTCCATATCAAAAGGAACTGGCATTGATATCATTCATTTAATTGAGGTGCACTGATCAAGTTTTCTAGAAGATTACTTAATCAACATACTGAAATTACTATGGGCTGGAATTTGGTCAGCATTTCCACCAGGTTTCTCGGCAGTATTTCTATTTTAGGGTTGAAAAGCACCCGGTGCGAGTTTCGTCAAAGTGTTCCGCCGGCGGTTTCAAAATACTGCTGGGGAGCAGACCGCCGGCATGCAACACTCAAAAAGCCACCTCCGTCAGCGTTTGATGGTAGCCATAGTTGCTGAAAAATACATTGCCCAGGAGAAACCAGCTGGAGCAGCGACAGTAGGTATGAAACCCTGCAAAAAAAAGTGAAAGGTTTTTTTACATTCTTTTGCAGCGATTCACTAGAAAAGGGTCCCGTGAATGTTTTCCAATTTTTTGAAAATGTGTGTGTGTTTTCCCCCTCCTAGACTCAACTCGCAGCCTAGGACTAAATACTGCTCAATTTGACCAGGATTGCTTTTGCCACCAAGAATCCATGTGGAACACCGATTTTTCGCGCTGGGAGGAATTTTTTCAATTTTTTGGATCAATTTTCCACCGGCCTCAATTGAATAATCTTAGTGTTTTTTGGGGCGGGAATCTGGCAGTGGCAGTTTTTGATCAAATTCCAGCCCTATATAATTTTAATTCTGTGTTTTTAAACAGGTACATAAATTAGAGAAAAATAAAACATGAAACAGCTTTAATCTAGTGCAAGGACAGCACAAGAAACTGACCAGGAAGCATCACATATTTTCAAATGAGCATACAAATTACTTTCAAGTAAGCAAAATTCCCCTTTCCTTCCGCATCTAAAAGCTGTAGGTACCTGCTCGGAGCTTGGTTCTCGGTGTTGTCTGAGAACAGCATGAGCAACATCAACATTTCTATACACCGCCGATATCCAAAATAAATTTCCGTAAGAGACAACTGGGAGCTGGGAGGAAGTGTTATTTAAAGTACCCCCCTAAAACATATTTATTTTCCTGAGAGGAGAGATAAGGTCAGTCACAGACAGTCTGCTGGAAACCTGTTCCTTCAGGTGTTTCAGCAATGTAGATCTCAGCAAATAGCATTCGATGAAGGAACACAGACTGAGATCCATCACTAGACTGGATATGAACAGCAAGACTGAAATAAGTTAATGCGTATTTTAATATAAAATAACAAAGTTGGAAAATTATAATAAAATTATAAAATGCAAAGAACTTCTGCTGTATAGTGATATGAAGCAGCTTTGCTAAATTTGAGGATTTCGGATATTTTTAAATTTATACACCTGCAATGTTTTTGCTGCTAGGAACCCATACCTAACCATTTGATGTTGTTGCAATGCTTTGCAAATCATGGGTTTTCGTACAGTAGTCTCCAGACCCTGGAGGGTCTGTGAGGTCAACAAATTTCTGAATGTTTCTGTATTTGTTGACTTACTAGAATGTTAGTTCTGTGCTAAACATGTCTATAATGATAGCATTGTTTTCATTTGAGTTGCTGACACAGTCTTTCAGTATTATTTAGAACAGGGGATCCTGAAGAGCGAGTCAATATTTGCACATGTCTCAGAATGCAACTATATGCAGTGTCTCCGAAATAGAAAAAAAGTTAAAAAAATATATATCAGAATCATATAATGATGCAGCACAGGAGGAGACAATTCAGCTCAATGTTCTTGTGCCGGCCCTTTGAAGTAGCGATCCAATTGGTTCCACTCCCCTACAAAATGTTTTCCCCCTTCAAAACTGATCCAGTTGCCTTTTGAAAGTTGGTACTGAATCTGCTTCCACCACCCTTTCAGGTAGTGCATTCCAGATAATGCATTATCCATAAGTATTACAATGGAGATATTTAATCTTGACATGCAATGTCCAAAAACAAGTATCTTCAGATAAGTATATAAATTTTTAAAGTTCAGATGTGTAATCCCTCAACCTACATGGTTGCTTCCCTCCTTCTGAGTATTTGTTTTTGCTGGCTTCAAAATAGTTGTGGTGTTGCTGCACTTTTCCTGCTTTTTTCCCCTTACCAAAAGTCAGCAACATACATGTTTCACACAACATGACATGAAGAGCATTGGTTTCCATCAAGGATGACAGTACACTGAACTATTTGGTCATCTGTAATCCAGCAATATTCTTAAGTAGGTGTTCAGAAGCAAACAATGTTATAACAAAGCAAAATATTGCAGAAGCTAGAAATCTGAAAAAAGCAGAAAATGCTGGAAATACTCAACTGGTCAGGCAGCTTCTGTGGAAAGAGAAGCAGAGTTAACATTTCAAGTCGATGACCTTTCGTCAGAACTGGAAAAAGTTAGAGATATAACAGATTTTAAGCAAGTACAATCGAACAATGGGCTGCCTTTAAAGAGGAGATAGTTTGGGTACAGTTGAGGTACATACCCACGAAGGAGAAAGGTAGGGCAACCAAAGCCAGAGCTCCGAGTTTACGAAAGAGACAGAGAGTAAGATGAAGAAAAACAGATGGCAAGTTGAGAATACAAGTGAGAACCAGGCTGAATTTAGGAAGTTCAGAGGGGAAGTGAAAAAGGAAATAAGGTCAAAGACAGAGTATGAGCATAGATTGGCAGCTAACATAAAAAGGAATCCAAAAGTTTTCTACAGGCATAAAAATAGTAAACAGGTAGTAAGAGGGGTGAGGCCCATTAGGGACCAAAAAGGAGACCTATCCATGGAAGGCATGGCTGAGGTATTAAATGAGTACTTTGCATCTGTCTTTACCAAGAAAGAAGATGCTGCCAAAGTCGTAGTGAACAGGGAGGTAGTTGAGATACTGGGTGTGATAAAAATTGAGAGAAGAGGTATTAGAAAGGCTGGCTGTACTTAAAGTTGATAAGTCACCAGGACTGGATAGCATGCATCCTCGGTTGCTGAGGGAAGTAAAGGTGGAAATTGCGGAGGTACTGGCCATATTCTTTCTATTCTCATTAGATACGGGGGGTAGGGGGGGGTGGAGAATTACAAATGTTACACCCTTGTTCAAAAAAGGGTGCAAAGATAACCCAGCAACTACAGGTCAGTCAGTTTCACTGCGGTAGTGGACAAACTTTTAGAAACGATAATCTGGAACAAAATTAACAATCTCTTGGACAAGTGTGGACTAATTAAAGAAAGCCAGCACAGGTTTGTTAAAAGCAAATCGTGTTTAACTAACTTGATTGAGTTTTTTGATGAGGTAACAGAGAGGGCAGATGAGGGTAGTGCGGTTGATGTGGTGCACATGGATGTCCAAAAGGCATTTGATGGAAGTGCCACATAATAGGCTTGTCAGCAAAGTTGAAGATCATGGAATAAAAGGGACAGTGGCAGCATGGATATGAAATACGCTAAGTGACAGGAAACAGTGGTGAATAGTTGTTTATTAGACTGGTGGAAGGTACAACGTGGGATTCCCCAGGGGTCGGTACTAGGACCAATTAATTTCTTGATGCATATTACTGATTGGGTTTTGGGTGTACAGGGCACAATTTCAAAATTTGCAGATGACGCAAAACTTGGAAGTATAGTGAACAGTGAGGAGGATAGTGATAAACTTCAAGGGCACAGAGAGCCTGGTGGAATGGGTGGACATTTGGCAGATGAAATTTAAGGCAGTAAAGTGCAAAGTGATACATTTTGGTAGGAAGAATGAGGCGCAATATAAACTAAAGGGTACAATTCTAAAGGGAGTGCATGAACAGAGAGACCTGGGGGTATTATGTACACAAATCATTGAAGGTGGCAGTGCAGGTTAAGAAGGTGGTTAAAAAAGCATATGGGATCCTGGGCTTCATAAATAGAGGCATAGAGTACAAAAGCAAGGACGTTATGATGAACCTTTATAAAAACACTGGTTCAGCCTCAACTGGAGTATTGTGTCCAATTCTGGGCACTGCACTTTAGGAAGGATGTGAAGGCCTTAGAGTGCAGAAAAGATTTCCGGGATGAGGGACTTCAGTTATGTGGATAGACTGGGGCTGTTCTCCTTATAGCAGAGAAGGTTGAGAGGAAATTTGATAGAGGTGTTTAAAATCATGAGCTGTCTAGACAGAATATATATACAGAATCTGTTCCCATTGGTGGAAGGGTCGAGAACGAGAGGACACAGATTTAAGGTAATTGGCAGAAGAACCAAAGGCGACATGAGGATAAACTTTTTTTATGCAGCGAGTGGTTAGGATCTGGAATGCACTGTCTGAAAGGGTGGTGGAGGCAGATTCAAATCATGGTTTTCAAAAGGGAATTGGATAAGTACCTGAAGGAAAAAAAATTGCAGGGCTGCAGGGAAAGGCTGGGGGAGTGGGACTAGCTGAAGTAATCTTGCAGAGAGCCGCACGGACACGACAGGCCTAATGGCCTCCTTCTGTGTTGTAACAATTCTATGATTCTATGCAGGGGCAGGGAACAGGGGAGGGGAGAATAGAACAAAAAAGATCTGTGATAGGGTGGAAGGCAGGAGTGATTAAATGGCAAAAAGGTGTGATTGCACAAAGTAAAAGGAGATGGTAATGGGACAAGTAAAAGAAACAAAATATAAGTTGGAAGAGGCAAAATGGAATTGGTAGAATCATCAGCAACTGCCATGTGAAAAATAGGGTCAGTGGTTGTCTGCCTTCCACCCCATCACAGACCTTGCCTTTTGTTCTTTCCTCCCCATTTCCCTGCCCCTGCACTTGCTTAAAATCTGTTATATCATGAACATTATCCAGTTCTGATGAAAGGTCATCGACCTGAAACATCAACTCTGTTTCTCTCTCCACACATGCTGCCTGACCTACTGACTAAAAACAGAAAATGTTGGAAATATTTAATGCTAGAACAGGACTACTTATGACATAACGAAAATTTAAAACATGACAGTAGCCAAGTACATTGGGATGTCGTAATGGCAAATTGGAGAAATTCAGAATTATGACAACTCAGAACAGAGTAGAATGTTATGCACAATCTCCTAACAGAAGTTGAATTATTTCCTACTTAATCACGTCACTCAAGTGGATATCCCAAACTAAAATGTTGTGGCAAAATAAGATATGCAATTACAAAATTGATGCCAACCAGTATAGTAAGCATTAATTTTGGGTTATAATGCACTACAACATAACCTGAAATGTGACATGGAACAAAAAAACATGAACAAATGTATATTGTACCCGAGAGATCAAGTGTACGATCTATAAAGACGATAGATGCTTTGTGTTGAGCATTTTTTCTTCTGTGTTTTGCCTGTGGATGATTAGCAAGTTCTCCTGCAATTATTCTGCTAGTTGGCCCAACTGCAAAACATTCTTCTTTGAGCTGCACAAGTTCAAACATAGAGTTCAAGGATGAAACCAGTGACCTGATCTGTATTTGAAGTTCAAAGGGCAAAGATTGGTAATCAACGTCGTTCAAGCTGCCGAACAACTTCTTGTCGGGTCTGGTGCTGTTTATAAGTTTCAGATCCTGAGGCACAAACGAAAACAAGGACGAATAGGTTGCAGTGAGGAAAAGGTGGGGAGCGAGGGGTGCGATTAATATGGGCAGGTGCATGACCTCGCCGGTGTAATTCATGTTGCCCATCCACTGGCACAGCAGCTCCCCGAATTGCTCGAAGACCAGTTCGTGCTCCAGTTCGGCCGTCACATTATTGGCAAACAGGTGGACAGAGTGGCTGACAGCGGTGATCACCACACAATACTGGAAGGAGCTGAGGGTTACGATGTCGCGGATCACGTCGGCTGTGCGTCCCTTCAGCAAAGTGCTCACTACGAACACCGCTTTGGCCTGCTCTGGGGCCCCAGCTTCGAAGCAGCTGAATTCTTTGACGTTGAGAGCCCCGGCCTGGAGCAGCCTGCTCATCCCGCCGACCCAGTGCAGACTCTCGGCGCACCCCGGGTCCATGAACACCACCGCCCTCTTCACCTTCTCGCATACCCTCTCCCATATGCGGTGGGCGAGGCTGCCGAGCGCCGGCCCCGCGCCGGCGACATCGCTCATGCTTTCTAAGTGATGCTGGGCTCGAACGCGACCCCCGGCCGTCTCTATGGACACAGAAGCTGGCAACGCTCGACATGGAGCGACTCCGTCACCTAAAGAAGGCGTGGCACACAATCAAACGCAGGTTGATGACGTCTGAGAGAATTCCACGACCCGCCGCAAGGATTAACAACGCGCATGTGTGATGTCAGGTACTTGGCAACTTTGAGCAGCTGCACTGCCATATCAGAATTTAATTAATTATTTATGCCAACATTTCCGGTTCATTAGATTTAAAACATTAGTATTAGTTACGAATGTTAAAGTGAATTAACTGAGCTGTTGTATCTAATTCATCTTTAAATCTCTTCACCATCCGTTATTATATAGTATCATGAGATACTAAGTTTGACACGAATCCATATAAGGAGAAATCAAAGCAGGTGATTAAAAGCTTGGTCAAAGAGGTGGTTTTAAGGAGCGTCTTGAAGGAGGAAAGAGAGGTAGAGAAATCTAGAGCTGAGGGCCGAGGCAACAGAAAGCACGGCCACCAATGGTTGAGCGATTATAATCAGGGATGCTCAAGAGGACAAAATTAGAGCAGCGCAGACATCTCAGTGAGGTTTTGGGGCTGAAGGAGATTACAGAGATAGGGAGGGGCGAGGCCATGGAGGGATTTGAAAACAAGGATGAGAATTTTGAAATAGAGGCGTTACTTAACCGGGAGCCAATGTAGGTCAGCGAGCACAGGGGTGATGGGTGAGTGGTACTCTTCAAAGAACCTTTTAAAATCATTTAAGCACACCCCTAAGACATGCAGAGCTTGGTCCATTTATAGCCTAAATATGATGATATCCAGAATGTGATTTTGGATAATTTGTTCAGTGGATATGTTTACATTTTTGTCTGACACTACCTGACTGTGGATGTATGTCCAGATTTCCTTCTCTCATTTTCTCTCCCATGGCTTGCTGCTGCTTAATGGAAAGCTCTTTCCTGCTCAATAGTGAATATACTCTGTTCTCGTTGGTTAATTTTGGATTATGTAAAAACCCAAGTCAGTGATTGGAGCGTGGGCAGGTACAGCAGCAGCAGCAGCAGCAGCGAGGTCAGGACGAAGGAGCAGCGAGTGATCGTGGAGTGGCGTGATTTCGGGGCCCAAACGAGGCGAGGGCCCGGAGGCTGCACGGGCCAGCCCACACTGCGATATGTGTGCGCACTAGGTCTGTGCAGCAGAGCTGGTCTCCAGTCGTCTTGTTAATCCTTGCCACTGGACCACCACACGTTAAAAAAATCCACGCACAGGCATCTTCCACCCTTCAAGATTTAGTTTGGGACCTGGAATATTAGATCCTTCATTGAAACACCTGTGAACTCAACCCTTTTTGGCATGGAAGCAAATCATCCCCAGAAGGCAGAGAAATCAAAGGCAAAAATCAAAAAGGGCCACATTACAACATAATTATAAAAGGAAAAAGAGTGTTAAAAAAACAAGCCTGTAGGCTCTGTGTCTCAATGCGAGGAGCATTCGTAATAAGGTGGATGAATTAACTGCGCAGATAGCTGTTAATGGATATGATGTAATTGGGATTACGGAGACATGGCTCCAAGGTGACCAAGGCTGGGAACTCAACATCCAGGGGTATTCAATATTCAGGAAGGAGAGACAGAAAGGAAAAGGAGGTGGGGTAGCGTGCTGGTTAAAGAGGAGATTAACGCAATAGTATTGAAGGACATTAGCTTGGATGATGTGGAATCTGTATGGGTAGAGCTGCGGAACACCAAAGGGCAGAAAACGCTAGTGGGAGTTGTGTACAGACCACCAAACAGTAGTAGTGAGGTTGGGGATGGCATCAAACAGGAAATTAGGGACGGATGCAATAAGGGTAGAGCAGTTATCATGGGTGACTTTATATATAGATTGGGCTAACCAAACTGGTATCAATATGGTGGAGGAGGATTTCCTGGAGTTTATAAGGGATGGTTTTCTAGACCAATATGTCAAGGAACCAACTAGAGAGCTGGCCATCCTAGACTGGGTGTTGTGTAATGAGAGAGGATTAATTAGCAATCTTGTGGTCCGAGGCCCCTTGGGGAAGAGTGACCATAATATGGTAGAATTTTTCATTAAGATGGAGAGTGACACAGTTAATTCAGAGACTAGGGTCCTGAACTTAAAGAAAGGTAACTTTGATGGTATGAGACGTGAATTGGCTAGAATAGACTGGCGAATGATACTTAAAGGGTTGACAGTGGATAGGCAATGGCAGACATTTAAAGATCACATGGATGAACTTCAACAATTGTACATCCCTGTGTGGCATAAAAATAAAACGGGGAATGTGGCTCAACTGTGGATAACAAGGGAAATTAGGGATAGTGTTAAATCCAAAGAAAAGGCATATAAATTGGCCAGAAAAAGCAGCAAACCTGAGGACTGGGAGAAATTTAGAATTCAGCAGAGGAGGACAAAGGGTTTAATTAGGAGGGGGAAAATTGAGCATGAGAGTAAGCTTGCAGGGAACATAAAAACTGACTGCAAAAGCTTCTATGGATATGTGAAGAGAAAAGGATTAGTGAAGACAAATGTGGTCCCTTGCAGTCAGAATCAGGTGAATTTATAATGGGGAACAAAGAAATGGCAGGCCAATTGAACAAATACTTTGGTTCTGTCTTCATTAAGGAAGACACAAATAACCTTCCGGAAATACGAGGGGACCGAGGGTCTAGTGAGAAGGAGGAACTGAAGGAAATCCTTATTAGTCAGGAAATTGTGTTAGGGAAATTGATGGGATTGAAGGCCGATAAATCCCCAGGGCCTGATAGTCTGCATCCCAGCGTACTTAAGGAAGTGGCCCTAGAAATAGTGGATGCATTGGTGGTCATTTTCCAACATTCTATAGACTCTGGATCAGTTCCTATGGATTGGAGGGTAGCTAATGTAACCCCACTTTTTAAAAAAGGAGAGAGAAAACAAGGAATTATAGACCAGTTAGCCTGACATTGGTAGTGGGGAAAATGTTGGAATCAATTATTAAAGATGTAATAGCAGCGCATTTGGAAAGCAGTGACAGGATCGGTCCAAGTCAGCATGGATTTATGAAAGGGAAATCATGCTTGACAAATCTTCTGGAATTTTTTGAGGTAACTAGTAGAGTGGACCAGAGAGAACCGATGGATGTGATGTATTTGGACTTTCAAAAGGCTTTCGACAAGGTCCCACACAAGAGATTGGTGTGAAAAATTAAAGCACATGGTATTGGGAGTAATGTATTGACGTGGATAGAGAACTGGTTGGCAGGCAGGAATCAAAGAGTAGGAATAAATGGCTCCTTTTCAGAATGGCAGACTGACTAGTGGGGTACCGCAAGGTTCAGTGCTGGGACCCCAGCTATTTACAACATATATTAATGATTTAGACGAAGGAATTGAATGTAGTATCTCCAAGTTTGCAGATGACACTAAGCTGAGTGGCAGTGTGAGCTATGAGGAGGATGCTAAGAGGCTGCAAGGTGACTTGGACAGGTTAGGTGAGTGGGCAAATACATGGCAGATGCAGTATAATGTGGATCAATGTGATGTTATCCACTTTGGGGGCAAAAACAGGAAGGCAGATTATCTGAATGGTGACAGATTAGTAAAAGGGGAGGTGCAACGAGACCTGGGTGTCATGGTACATCAGTCATTGAAAGTTGGCATGCAGGTACAGCAGGCGGTGAAGAAGGCAAATGGCATGTTGGCCTTCATAACGAGAGGATTTGAGTATAGGAGCAGGGAGGTCTTACTGCAGTTGTACAGGGCCCTGGTGAGGCCATACCTTGAATATTGTGTAGTTTTGGTCTCCTAATCTGAGGAAGGATGTTCTTGCTATTGAGGGAGTGCAGCGAAGGTTCACCAGACTGATTCCCAGAATGGCAGGACTGACATATGAAGAAAGACTGGATACACTCGGCTTATATTCATTGGAATTTAGAAGAATGAGAGGGCATCTCATCGAAACATATAAAATTCGATGGGATCGGACAGGTTAGATGCAGGAAGAATGTTCCCGATGTTGGGGAAGTCCAGAACCAGGGGTTACAGTCTAAGGATAAGGGGTAAGCCATTTAGGACCGAGATGAGGAGAAACTTCTTCACTCAGAGAGTTGGTAACTTGTGGAATTCTCTACCACAGAAAGTTGTTGAGGCCAGTTCATTAGATATATTCAAAAGGGAGTTAGATGTGGTCCTTACGGCTAAAGGGATCAGGGCGTATGGAGAGAAAGCAGGAATGGGGTACTAAAGTTGCATGATCAGCCGTGATCATATTGAATAGTGGTGCAGGCTCAAAGGGCCGAATGGCCTACTCCTGCACCTATTTTCTATGTTTCTATGATACGAGGTATCACCTATGATGATGATGATTATATGGTGTTATGTGCAGTTTGTTACTATATAATACTAAGTGATCTTACGTGGCTTTGTGCAGGGTTTGTGTGGAACCAAGCATGATGTTTAGCTGCTAAGATGGATGTGTCTTTAATCTAGTTTGTCCCTTTAAGCCCACTGCACATGTACACTTTGCATGCTGACGACATCCAGATCTACCTCACCACCACCTCTCTCAACACCTTTGATATGTCATGCTGCTTGTCCAACATCCAGTATTGGATGAGAAGAAATTTCCTCCAATTAAATATTACTGCAAATTCAAGTTTCCTAGCCACTGACTCCTGACTCCTCCCTGGCTAATGTTTGAGGCTGAGCAGATGGTATGCAACCTCTATGTACTATTTGGTCCCAAGCTGAGCTTCCAATACCATGACCGCTGACTTTCACTTCCATAATATCACCCATCTCCACCCCTGCCTTAGCCCATTGGTTGCTGAAATCCTCATCCATGCATTAATTACGCCCAGGCAAGACGATTCCAATGTTCTCTTGCTCAGCGTCCCATCGAAGATATACTTGAGCTGATCCAAAACTCTGCTGTCCTTATCCTGACCCACACCAAGTCCCATTCACCCATCGCTGACCTACATTAGCTCCCAGTTCAGCAACACCGCAAATGCTGTTTCAGCAGTCTGAGTCGGCCCGAGGATGCACTCTATTTTCCTTTAGGCACCTTTCACCCATCCACTGCAGCACCTGCCATTAGCTCTGCTAAAGCAATAATCTTTTTAGCTTTTTAAAGCACAAAGAGCTTATACTATTAGCACAATAAGCATTTTAATAGCGCTTTAACTGTGGAATCATCAATAGATTCCACAGTGCTACCTTTGGAAATTAGGAGGATCTGATTCATATGTCTGTATATAATAAATAAAAATTAAGGTGCGAACAAAAGCATGGCTAAAAGGTTATGACAAAATGAGTGATCAGTTAGGATGTTTTAAAATAGAGATATCAATAAAATGTGATGGTAGAAGTGTTAATACATTAATGAGAAATGCTTGCTCAGTGCAAGACTTAATACATGACTCGCAGATCTCCTCGGGCAAGTCAGAGGATATGCTTAAGATGCAATGTATCATCAGGGCCACTGATTGTACAAGTCAATTATGTTGAGATTTTTACTGTTGCTTTGAGAATTCCATTACTTTGTCCATTATTCTGTGAAACCATAATCAGTGACCTTTATATTATATATTCCTTTACCTATGTATTTAATGGTTTTTATCTTTTACCATTTTTAAAGCAGAAGATAAACTGCAAAACATATCCAGTTGAAGGTAGGTCTCTGGTATTTAGTGCGCTGGGGTGATATTGGGCTTTAGTGGCACTTGTGGGGGGAGGGGAGTAACATGGGGTTTACTAGATCCGGAGAGTGGAATGTGAATTGTGACATCTGAAATGTGACGGGACGCTTTCAGTAAGTTACGCAGGATTTCAATGTATTACTAGCAGATTTCCTGTTGTGTTTCTCCACGGTGAATTAGATACTGTGATATCAACAAAGTGTCACAGGAAGTGTGTGATGTACATCAATTGATAGTACTCTCGCCTGAGTCTGAAGGTTGTGGGTTCAAAGTCGCACTCAGACAAAATCCAGGCTGATACTCCAATGCAGTGCTGAGGGAATGCTGCACTGTCGCACGTGCCATCTTTTGCATGAGACGTTAAACCCCGTCTGCTCTGTCTTAGGTGGACGTAAAAGATCCATGGCACTATTTTGAAGAAGAGCAAGGGAGTTATCCACTGAAAGGGGAGACTAGAACTAGGGGGCATAATCTTAGAATAAGGGGACACCTATTTAAAACTGAGATGAGGAGGAATTTCTTCTCTGAGGGTTGTAAATCTGTGAACTTTGCTGCCTCAGAGAGCTGTGGAAGCCAGGACATTGAATACATTTAAGACAGAGATAGGCAGCTTCTTAACTGATCAGGGAATAAAGGGTTATGGGGAGCGGGCAGGGAAGTGGACCTGAGTCCATGATCAGATAAGCCATGATCGTACTAAATGGCGGAGCAGGCTCGGGCCTTATGGCCTACTCCTGCTCCTATTTCTTATGTTCTTGTGTCCTGGCCAATATTTATCCCTCAACCAACATTACTAAAACACAGATTATCTGTCATTATCACATTGCTGTTTGTGGGAGCTTGTTGTGTGCAAATTGGCTGCTGCATTTCCTGCATGACAACAGTGGCTACACATCAAAAGTACTTAGTTGGTTGTGAAAAATGATGTATAAATGCAAATTCTTTTTATCTGTTTCTTATACAGAAAATGCTTTTTTAAATCCACCCTATTGTGTCACAATCCAAAACGGTTACATTTTGCAGGTGTATTAAACCGTTGCCTGCAGTCTGGCACTGATTGACCTCTTTCCTGGGCTCCCATCACCAACCCTGACTGGCACTACCAAAGGCACTGAGTGCAGGCGGCTGCTTCCGGATCAGAGGTCCCTGCTCCGCTGTTGAGTTTCCTGGGTTAAAGGTCAGTTTCGGAGCGAATCTGCGCATTGAGGAGAACCGGTGACGGAGCAAGCAGAACTAGGCCCAAATCATGGACACGGCGATCAGCACCACACCGACACTCATGTCAGCAGACGTGGAGAACGAGGTCGGTGCGGGCAATGCGGCAGCCGGCGAGGATGAGGAGCAGTGGCTGTATGGAGGTAAGAGAGCTGCAGTCTGCGGCCTGGCCGCTCACTGCCGGTTAGCGAGGCGGTAAAGCGCGGCCCGGCCCGTGAGGGTCGCCCTTCGGCTTAATCAATCTGCGGCTCGGGGCCCGGCCTCGCCTATCCCACAGCCCGTCGGTCAGTCAGCGTCCAGAAGGTTCAACACGTCGGCAGACTCCAAACGGGAGCCCGACTGTCGGTCAGCGTCTTTCCATTTGATCTTTTTAACCGACCGTTATTTTGATTGCAGATGAAAACGACCCAAATAAGCAGGAGGAGGAAGCGCCTGTTGACAGGTGAGCGATTTCATTTCTTAACGTGTGGCCCAGGCCTGTAATCGATTGTTTTTCTTTTCTCCTTTCCGCCGTGTGTATAATTTTACTTTTTAATAAGGTGCTTTGTTTCTCAGCAATGCGTTTATAAAGAATTTCTGTCCTCACTTTGTGTGAACTCTGATTCAGCTTATGAATTTGTGCAGAATTGAAGGCACCTTCTGAGTGTGCAATGATGTTTACTAGTGCCTGAATAAGTCGTATATTTTAAATCGGATTGTATGAATAGTACTGTTTCAGGGATCGCATTTTTGGATTCTGTTTGTTTCTAATTGTCCATTCGTTTATGAAAACATTTCAGTGTTTTGGGACCACGTTACATATTTGTATCCATTTTTCTGTGTAAACCAAAGCTGGTAGTCTTGGTCATAAACTATGGTTCAGTTTTTGACTGATTTGGAGCAGAACCAGAAAGTCTTGGCCTTGTTTACCAATGTCAGCTGACTGGTTATTCTCCCAGCAGCTTGTCTGTTTGTTTTGAGTTGTTCCCATTTAATTTTCTTCTGTCTTCTGAAGTCAGATGTGTTGGGGTTCTCCGGTACCAGCTGCCTTCTGGTATCTTGTCCAAGTGACTCAAATTTATGAATCTACATGGGGAATGTCTGTAGGTTATTCACCATGGACCATCACAGCCAAGCCTCATTTGTTTTTTTATGACATCCACATGCATATTTAACAGTCACCAGATAGCGAAGGACAGCACACATCCTGGTGATTTATCTTTTCCTCTTCCCCACTTGTAGGTACTAAAGTCAATTGTACTGGGTCTACAGCCACACTGCCCAAGACTAACAAGCCTCTAGCAGACGAGATTGAACCTGGAACCTACTTGGTCTCAATGGCTTAATACCCCACAATCAGTGGGCATATATTTGCCAGTTGAACCATTGAAGGAGTTTGAAGATTTTTTTTTTGTTCAGGCACCAACTTGAGGAGTGTAACTAACTTTTTAAACTGTCCAGTTCTTAAGAGAATATACTTAACTCTAATCCTGATTTTAAGCATAAATGTTTATGCAATTGCCTTCTCTTCCTAGATTCATGCTGAGCTGCGGTTCTGCAGTACTGGCCACTTTGCCCAAATGCTGATTCTGCAATGAGCATCAGACTGTACAATCTGAGAGATATCACTGCTAAGCCATACCATATCATCAGTTGTGCACTTTCCAGTTGGAATCCTAGCTTTGTTTTTCTCTTGCTAGCCCAGTGTTGTTGAGCCCAATTGTATTATCCTTCCTGTAGCCTAAATTGAGAATTCAATATAGGACCTGTGTGGCTCAGTTCCATTTTATGTAGTTCATTTACCAACAGAGTAATCAGGCACATTCATTTTAATTGCTTGAATATGTTGAGTATTTACATCTCAATCCATAATGGAACTGCATAAATAAACCAGGTCAGAGTCAGTTGAACAGTAACAACTTGCACTTTTAAGAAGATGCTACATAGGAAGCTTGTTGATAAAGTTCAGGAACATTGTCTCAAAGGGAATATGGCTCTATGAGTAGGATGTCCATGCTTTTATTACCTCCAGACTCATCTACTCCAATGCTCTCATGGCAAGCCTCCCATCTTCCACCCTCCGTACACTTCAGCTCATCTGGTACTCTGCTACCCGTATCATAACTTGAACCAAGTCCTGTTCACCCATCACCTATGTTAATATATTGTTGGAAATTGGCTGCAGAACGGAAAAAAGAGTAATTGTTTTCAGACTGGAAGGATGCAAACTCTGGTACACTTCAGGGTCTATTGTGCTTTTTGAATATATTTTAATGACCTGGGTTTTTATATGGGGGGAGTGGGGGGTGTGAAGAGAGAGAGAGGGAGGGATCACTATCAGAATTTGCTGACTGCATAACAATAGGTAATATGGTTAACTATGCAGAAGACCATGCAATTTCAGGAGGATGTAGACTGGTCAGATAAATGTCAGGTGAATTTTAATACAGAAAAATGGTGGGGGGATACATTTTGGGAGTAAGAATGAGGATCTGTCTGTTAATGGTAAAAATTTAAACGAAATAAAATAAAGACTCTCTGGTCTCGAATACACATCTTTAAAAATGAGATGGCAAGTTAATAAATGGGAACCTAGTTTTTATAGGTAGAGGCAAAGAAGTAATTGTTAACCAATACAAATCATGGATTATATCACGGTTGAAATATTGTGTCCAGTTTTGGATACCCTACTTTAGGAATGAAATGAAGACCATTGAGAGAGTACAGAAGGGATTTTCTGTGATACCAGAATGTGAAGTTTTATTAGTAAGGAATAACCAAAGAAACTTTGGAGCTGTTTGACGAGAACTGAGAAGGTTAAGAAGCATTCTGATAGACATGTTCAACATTGACTGGTTTTGAGATGGTGAATAGACACACACTATTTCCACCGATAAAGGTTAGTATTTAGATGGCATAAACTGAAGATCATCACTAAAAGGAGAGATTCAGAAAAAAATATTTACTCAGCAGGTTTTTAGGATATGCAATGTTCTGCCAGAAATAGTGTTGGAAGCAGAATCTGTAATTGCATTTAAGTGGATAAATATTTTGAAAAGAAAAGAATTAAAAGAGATATAACTAAGTGGATAACTTTTTAGTCAGCTAGTGTAGGTATGGTGGGTTCCGTGGCCTTTCCCTGTTTTGTAAAGTTCTAAGATTCTAAAAATCTGTCGGCTCAAATGTGGGCAGTCAGTTACTTCTAAAGTCTTTTTTTGGGGAAGAAAAGTTTGAAATCCTTTTTTCTGGGAAAGAACTGAAGTGTGGCTGCAAAACAATCCAGAACGTCCATCTTTCTTTGAATACAGTTCATCCTCAACACACAGTTTCCTCCTGTTGCACCTTGATTCTTTTTCAAATGAGGCGAATTTAGAGTTTCCTATTTGAATGTTTTTTGCTACATCTTCATGTCAATGTGTTTATTTTTGTTTTATGTTTTCCAACCCCCCACCCCACTCCATGCATTTTCTATCCAAATTACTCCTTTCCTAACGTACTTAAGAATTGGGAGCAAGAGTACGCCGTTTGAGCAGGCGCGAATGGCTGATCATTCTATAAGATCATGGCTGATCTTTGACCTCAATTCCACTTTCCCGTCCTATCCCCATATCCCTTGATTTTCCTATAGACCAAAAATCTACCGATCCCAGCTGTCAGTATACTCAACGACTGAGCATCCATGGCCCTTTGGGGTAGAGAATTCCAAAGATTTGCAGACCTCTTGAGCGAAAAAATTCCTCCTCTGAAATGACCGACCCTTCATCCTGAGACGATGCCGCTTAGTTCTGTACTCTCCAGTTAGGGGAAACAACCTCTCAACATCTACCCTGTCAATCCCTCTCAGAATCTTGTATGTTTCAATGAGATTGCCTCTCATTCTTCTAAACTCCAGAGAGTATAAGCCCAATCTCTCTTCATAGGACTATCCTCTCATCCCAGGAATCAATTTAGTGAAGTCTTTGGTTCCCAGCAATTCTTTGTACCTTTTACAGATGTATGAATCTAGACAGTGATTGTCAGCAGGGTATTTGACAATGGAAATCGAGGCTCTGCCTTTGACTCGAGTGTTGTCGACTCCATCCCGCAGCACGCCACCCGCCACTAACTCAGTGAAACTCCAACGTTGCACGAGGTAAGCAAAGCCATAAAACAGCTTAAGAATAGCAAGGCTACGGATGAGGATGGAATCCCTGCTGAGGCACTGAAGTATGGCAGAGAAGCGCTGTTGGCGTGGATACATGACCTCATCTCTCTCATCTGGAGGGAGGAGAGAATGCCGGGAGATCTCAGAGATGCATTGTTTAAAAAGGGGACAAGTCCGACTGTGGCAACTACAGGGGAATCTCCCTGCTATCAGCCACTGGGAAAGTTGTCGCTAGAGTTCTCCACAATCGTCTTCTCTCTATGGCTGAGGAGCTCCTCCCGGAATCACAATGCGGATTTCGTCCCCTATGGGGCACAATAGACATGATCTTTGCAGCGTGACAGTTGCAGGAAAAATGCAGGGAGCAGCACCAGCCCTTATACATGGCCTTTTTCGATCTTACAAAGGCCTTTGACACTGTCAACCGTGAGGGTCTATGGAGTGACCTCCTCCGTTTAGGATGCCTCCAAAAGTTTGTCAACATCCTTCGCCTGCTTCACGATGACATGCAGGCCGTGATCCTTACCAACGGATCCATTACAGACCCAATCCACGTCCGGACCGGGGTCAAACAGGGCTGCGTCATCGCTCCAACCCTCTTCTCAATCTTCCTCGCCACCATGCTCCACCTCACAATCAACAAGCTCCCTGCTGGAGTGGAACTAAACTACAGAACGAGTGGGAAGCTGTTTAACCTACACCACCTCCAGGCCAGGTCCAAGATCACCCCAACCTCTGTCGTTGAGCTGCAGGATGTGGACAAGGCCTGCATATGCGCACATTCATAGGCTGAACTCCAGGATATAGTCAATATATTCACTGAGGCCTTAGGCTTAACATCCGTAAGCAAAAGTCCTCCACCAACCTCTCCCCGCCGCTCAGCAATGCCCTCCAATCATCAAGATCCACGGCATGGCCCTGGACAATGTGGACCATTTCCCATATCCCGGGAGCCTCTTATCAACAAAGGCAGACATTGATGTGGAGATTCAACATCGCCTCCAGTGCGCCAGCGCAGCCTTTGACCGTCTGAGGAAAAGATTGTTTGAAGACCAGGCCCTCAAATCTACCACCAAGCTCATGGTCTACAGGGCTGTAGTAATACTCGCCCTCCTGTATGGATCTGAGGCATGGACGATGTATAGAAGGCACCTCAAGTCGCTGGAGATATACCACCAATGATGTCTCCGCAAGATCCTGCAAATCCCCTGGGAGGACAGACGCGCCAACATCAGTGTCCTCGACCAGGTTAACATCTCCATTATTGAAGCACTGACCACACTCGGATCAGCTTCGCTGGTCAGGCCACATAATTCGCATGCCAGATGCTTTATGCGGAGCTCCTTCATGGTAAACGAGCCAAAGGAGGACAGAGGAAACGTTATAAGGACACCCTCAAAGCCTCCCTGGTAAAGTGCGACATCACCACTGACACCTGGGAGACCCTGGCCGAAGACCGCCCAAGGTGGAGAAAATACATCCGGGAGGGCGTTGAGATTCGAAGAGCTCAAGGCAAAGAGCATGAAGAGGCCAAGCGCAGGCAGCGGAAGGAGCACGCGGCAAACCAGCCTCACCGACCTCTACCCTCAACGAATGTCTGTCCCACGTGTAACGGTCTGTGGCGCTCGTATCGGACTGTTCAGCCATCAAAGAACTCACTTTGGGAGTGGAAGCAAGTCTTCCTCGATTTCCGAGAGACTGTCTATGATGATGACAATGGAAAACATTGCATGTCTCAATTTTCTTCATCTGGTGTCTGCGCTGATGCAGTTTCTAGCAGGCATATCGAAATAGAAATCTGGAACCTTGGTTAATTTCTCCCCTCCCCTTCACCTCCGGCGGTATGACAAACCCAGGTGAGACTGACTAATTTAGCACAGAATGGGGATTTAATCTGTGACTTTCTGGCTTGTTTGGTTTATTTCCGCATCCCACGGTATATTTATGGGATATGCATGAGGCTGTCAATGGAGCGCATTGCATTGCATTTCTGCAACCTCCTTTTAAAAGATCAACTGCTGTACAAGACAAAATCTGTATGTAGTGGGGTTGGGTGAAGTGTACATTCGTATATTGTGTGTGTCAAGAAATTTTAAAACCCAGCACCCTCTCCACAATTTGAATAATATAAAGAAAGACAGAACTTGCCTTTTATATATTGCACCTTATTGTATCCTTGGGGAAATCTCTAAGTGCTTCTTCACATCAGTGAATTACTTACGAAGTGCATTAGCTATTGCTATGTGGGCAAACAATGCAACGGGATCCCAAAAGACAGCGGATGAGATCAATCATCAGTTAATCTTTTTAGTGGCATTGGTTGAAGGAGGAACATTGGCCAGGGCACCTCTTGTAATAATGTCTTGGGATCTTTTATGTCGATCTGAACAGGCGGACGGGCCAATGTTTAATGTCTCCTTTTAAAGATGCACTTCCCACAAAACAGTACTCGATGCTGCATTGAAATGTCAGCCTAAATAAATGTACTGAAGTTTTAGAGTGGGTCTTGAATGCACAACCTTCTGACTCAGTTGAGAGTGTTACTATCTGAGACAACCTGATGTGTTCATTTGTAGCATATGTTCCTTCAAAAAAACGAGGACGTCCACTCCAAAAGTGTGGAATCTGACACTTTCAATTCGGAAGTATTTTGCCAATTTTCAATCTTCTTTGTACCAAAAGTGTTACATTCTGAAACAAGTTACGTATGTATGTATGCTATTTTCATGTTTGAAATGTGTATTTCTTCCTATCTGCTTTTCTGTGTTGGTTGAAACATATCTTGGGGTACTAATAGTTTATTTTTCTCTTTTTAGTGCCGATGCACCTGCTCCAACTGTTGCTGTACAAGAAACTAGGGGTAATGGAGTGATGAGAATGGTAATTTTTCAATTGACTTTTATTTTTGAGGTTAAGACCATCAAAGTAGATAGTCAAGAAACAATTGCGTGTCTTTGGAGAAAGAAGAGATTGTGGCAGACAGGTGGGTTGTTCTACTTGTATATATTTTTTTAAAGGATGGGCAAGAAGTTCTTGCATTCTTAAATCGTGCAGTTTCTGTAGAAGAGAGGCCAGGGTTATTGCCCTGTTTCTGACTCTGCTATTCCTCCTGTTAGATGACTACTGTGAGGGAGGTAACATTCCACTGGGAATCTCTCTGCCCAATTTAATGCCCCATTCAGTTCCTCCCAGTACAACATGGCTAAGATTAATGTTATATTTTTTGGATTTTTTTACCATATTTCCATGGACAGGATTGAGATATATGTTATTTTAAAATGTGTTTCAAGTTAATGTTGACTTTAAAGGATCAGCAGAGATGGTACAATCTATTGGGTTTCACAATGCCTGAATTGGCACCTTGGAAACAATGAACAATAATTTGATGGTCTAGCAACCGTTCGCACTCACTGATGCTGTGGCAATTGTATTCATTTGAATTTAGCAGAGCTCATTGCCATGTTAGCGGGAGGCAGGGTAATTAATTTTAATTTACATGGTCTACAGAACAGTACTGATACCCACCCTCCTATATACTGTAGGCACCTCAAAGCACTGGAGAAGTATCGCCATCGCTGCATCTGTAAAATCTTGCAAATTCATTGGCAGGATAGGCACACCATCAGCATTCTCTCTCAGGTCAATATCAACAATAACTTTTATTTATATAGTGCCTTTAACATAGTAAAATGTCCCAAGGTGCTTCACAGCAATTTTACAAGACAAAACAGATAAAGTTGACACTGAGCCACATCCCCAGCATTGAGGCATTGACCACGCTCGACCAGTTCCGGTGGGCGGGCCACATTGTCCACATGCCCGTTGCTAGACTCAAGTAACAAACACTCGATTCCGAGATATGTCACGTCAGACGAGCCCCAGGAGGGCAGAGAAAACGCTTGAAGGACACCCTCAAAGCCTCCTTGAAAAATGTCCCCACCGACTCTTGGGAATCCTTTGCCCAAGACCGCTCAAAGTGCAGCAGGACCATCCGAGAAGGTATCGAACATTTCAAGTCTCTTCGCCAGGAGCACGCGGAAGCCAAGCACAAAAAGCGGAAAGAGCGTACGACTAATCAAGCACCCTGGCCACCTGTCCTTGCAACCACCATCTGCCCCACCTGTGACAGACTATAGATCCCACATTGGTCTCATCAGTCTAGAATTCATTTGTGTGTGGAAGAAAGTCAATCTCGACTATGGAGTAGTGTCCTCAAATTCGGCTGCCCTCAAAAGTTCGTCGTCATCCTTCGCCTGCTTCATGATGACATGCGAACCGTGACCTTAACCAATGGATCCACCACAGACCCAATACACGTGCGGACCGGGGTCAAGCAAGGCTGTGTCATCGCACCAACGCTCTTCTCGATCTTCCATGCTGCAATGCTCCATCTCTCCCTCAATAAGCTCCCCGCTAGAGTGGAGCTAATCTATAGGACAAACGGTAAATTGTTCAACCTCCGTCGCCTCCAGTCCAGATCCAACGTCGTCCCATCCTCTGTCATTGAATTACAGTATACAGACGACGCTTGAATTTGCGCACACTGAGGTCGAATTCCAAACCATCGTCAACACCTTCACCGAAGCATACGAGGGTATGGGCCTCACACTAAACATCCATAAAACAAAGGTCTTCTAGCAACCTGCCCCCACCACACACTACTGCCCCAGATTTATCAAGATCCATGACTATGCCTTGTACAACGAGGTCCATTTTCCATACCTCGGGAGCCTATTGTCAACAAGGGCAGACGTCGATGACTAAGTCCAACACCACCTTCAGTGTGCCAGTGCAGCCTTCGGTCGCCTGAGGACGAGGGTGTTTGAAGACCAGGACCTCAAACCCGGCACCAAGTTCGTGGTCTACAGAGCAGTAGTGATACCCGCCCTCCTGTATGCTTCAGAGACATGGATTATGTACAGCAGGCACCTCAAAGCACGGGAGAAGTACCACCAACGTTGCCTCCACAAGATCCTGAAATTCATTGGCAGGATAGGCACACCAAGGCAACATCCCCAGCATCGAAGCATTGACAATGCTCGATCAGCTCTGATGGACGGGCCACATCGTCCATGTGCCCGATACTAGACTCTCAAAACAAGCGCTCTGTTCAGAGCTCAGAAGTGGTAAGCAAGTTCCAGGTAGGCAGAGGAAACGCTTCAAGGATACCCTCAAAGACTCCTTGGAAAAACAGAAAATAGGTGTAGGAGTAGGCCATTCGGCCCTTCGAGCCTGCACCACCATTCAATAAGATCATGGCTGATCATTCACCTCAGTACCCCTTTCCTGCTTTCTCTCCATATCCCTTGATCCCTTTAGCCGTAAGGGCTATATCTAATTCCCTCTTGAATATATCCAATGAACTGGCATCAACAACTCTCTGCAGCAGGGAATTCCACAGGTTAACAACTCTCTGAGTGAAGAAGTTTCTCATCATCTCAGTCCTAAATGGCTTACCCCATTATCCTTAGACTGTGTCCTCTGGTTCTGGACTTCCCCAACATCAGGAACATTCTTCCTGCATCTAACCTGTCCAGTCCTGTCAGAATTTTATATGTTTCTATGAGATCGCCTCTCATCCTTCTAAACTCCAATGAATACAGGCCTTGTCGATCCAGTCTCTCCTCATATGTCGGTCCAGCCATCCTGGGAATCAGTCTGATGAACCTTTGCTGCCCTCCCTCAATAGCAAGAACGTTCTTCCTCAGATTAGGAGACCAAAACTGAACACAATATTCCAGGTGAGGCCTCACCAGGGCCCTGTATAACTGCAGTAAGACCTCCCTGCTCCTATACTCAAATCCCCTAACGATGAAGGCCAACATACCATTTGCCGCCTTCACTGCCTGCTGTACCTGCATGCCAACTTTCAATGACTGATGTACCATGACGCCCAGGTCTCGTTGCACCTCCCCTTTTCCTAATCTGCCGCCATTCAGATGATATTCTGCCTTCGTGTTTTTGCCCCCAAAGTGGATAACCTCACATTTATCCACATTATACTGCATCTGCCATGCATTTGCCCACTCACCTAACCTGTCCAAGTCATCCTGCAGCCTCTTGGCGTCCTCCTCACAGCTCACCGCCACCCAGCTTAGTGTCATCTGCAAACTTGGAGATATTACACTCAGTTCGTTCATCTAAATTATTGATGTATATTGTGAATAGCTGGGGTCCCATCACTGAGCCCTGCGGCACCCCACTAGTCATTGCCTGCATTCTGAAAAGGACCTGTTTATCCCGACTCTCTGCTTCCTGTCTGCCAACCAGTTCTCTGTCCACGTCAATACATTACTCCCAATACCGTGTGCTTTAATTTTGCACACCAATCTCTTTTGTGTGGGACCTTGTCAAAAGCCTTTTGAAAGTCCAAATACACCACATCCACTGGTTCTCCCTTGTCCATTCTGTTAGTTACATCCTCAAAAAAATTCCAGAAGATTTGTCAAGCATGATTTCCCTTTCATAAATCCATGCTGACCTGGACCGATCCTGTCACTGCTTTCCAAATGTGCTGCTATTTTATCTTTTAATAATTGATTCCAACATTTTCCCCACTACTGATGTCAGGCTAACCAGTCTATAATTCCCTGTTTTCTCTCTCCCTCCCTTTTTAAAAAGTGGTGGTACATTAGCTACCCTCCAGTCCATAGGAATTGATCCAGAGTCGATAGACTGTTGAAAAATGATCACCAATGCATCCACTATTTCTAGCGCTACTTCCTTAGTCTGCATCCCAGAGTACTTATCAAGCCCCAGGGATTTATCTGCCTTCAATCCCATCAATTTCCCTAACACAATTTCCCATCTAATAAGGATTTCCTTCAGTTCCTCCTTCTCACTAGACCCTCGGTCCCCTAGTATTTCCGGAAGGTTATTTGTATCTTCCTTCGTGAAGACAGAACCAAAGTATTTGTTCAACTGGTCTGCCATTTCTTTGTTCCCCATTATAAATTCACCTGAATCTGATTGCAAGGGACCTACGTTTGTCTTCACTAATCTTTTTCTCTTCACATATCTATAGAAGCTTTTGCAGTCAGTTTTTATGTTCCTGGCAAGCTTACTCTCATTCTCTATTTTCCCCCTCCTAATTAAACCCTTTGTCCTCCTCTGCTGAATTCTAAATTTCTCCCAGTCCTCAGGTTTGCTGCTTTTTCTGGCCAATTTATATTGCCTCTTCCTTGGATTTAACATGATCCTTAATTTCCCTTGTTAGCCACGGGTTGAGCCACCTTGCCCGTTTTATTTTTACGCCAGACAGGAATGTACAATTGTTGAAGCTCATTCATGTGATCCTTAAATGTTTGCCATTGCCTATCCACCGTCAACCCTTTAAGTATCATTTGCCAGTCGATTCTAGCCAATTCACGTCTCATACCATCGAAGTTACCTTTCCTTAATGTCAGGACCCCAGTCTCTGAATTAACTGTGTCACTCTCCATCTTAATAAAGAATTCTACCATATTATGGTCACTCTTCCCCAAGGGGCCTCACACAACAAGATTGCTAATTAGTCTTTTCTCATTACACATCACCCTGTCTAAGATGGCCAGCCCTCTAGTTGGTTCCTCGACATACTGGTTTAGAAAACCATATTGGTCTAGAAAAAGTGCAACATCCCCACCAACACCAGGGAATCCCTGACCCAAGACCGTTCAAAATGGAGGAGAAGCATCCAGGAAGCCGCCGAAAACCTCGAGTCCCTTCGCCGGCAACAGGTGTTAGCCAAGCGGAAGGAACGCATGATAACCCAGGCTCCCCACCCAGCCTTCCCTCCAACCATCATCTGCCCCACCTGTGACAGAGACTAGGTCCCGCATGGTACTAATTAGTCACCTGAGAACTCATATCAGTGTGGAAGCAAATCATCCTCGACTCCAAGGGACTGCCCGAGCAGAGGAGATTTAGTCTGCATGGTCTCTCCTCATTCTTATTACCAAATGTATCACCTCTCACTTCTCTGCATTGAATTTCATCTGCCATGTGTCCATCCATCCCATGACTTGAAATAGATTACTATCTTCCCCATTGTTTACTGCACTTCCAAGTTTCATGTCATCTTCTTCATTTTTCTTGAATCATTACTTCGAGCCAAGTTGTATCAGTTCAATCAGTTGACTCGAATCAGATCTATTCTGAACATTGCACAATGCTGTGGAATGAAGTAGCTTGCAGTTCAAACCAAAATTTGTTTCATTTAGGGATAACTCAGTCACCATCGAAGAGAATAAAAGGAAACACATGAAAGATGCAAATATTCAGTAACTGTAGAACCCAGGAGTTTAAATGAAACAAAGTGTGGATATACAGGGTTGTTTTTTCGTTTGTGGGATGTGGCAAGGTCAGCATTTATTGCCCATCCTTAATTGCCCTGAGAAGATGATGAGCCGCCGCCTTGAACCGCGCAGTGCGTGTGGTGAAGATACTCCCACAGTGCTGTTAGGGAGGGAGTTCCAAGATTTTGACCCAGCGACGATGAAGGAATGGCGATATACTTCCAAGTCAGGATGGTGTGTGACTTGCAGGGGAATTTGGAGGTGGTGGTGTTCCTATGCGCCTGCTACCTTTGTCCTTCTAGCTGGTAGAGGTCGCGGGTTTGGGAGGTGCTGCTGAAAAAGACTTGGCGAGTTGCTGCAGTGCATCTTGCAGATAGTACACAATGCAGCCACGGTATGTCGGTGATGGAGGGAGTGAATGTTTAAGCTGGTGGATGGGGTGCCAATCAAGTGGGCTGCTTTGTCCTGGATGGTGTCAAGCTTCTTGAGTGTTGGTGCTGTACTCTGGAGAGTATTCCATCACACTTCTAACTTGTGCCTTGTAGCTGGTGGAAAGGCTTTGGGGAGTCAGGAGGTGAGACACTCGCTGCAGAATATCCAGCCTCTGACCTGCTCTTGTTGCCACAGTATTTATGTGGCTGGTCCAGTTAAGTTTCTGGTCAATGGTGACCCCCCCCCCAGAATGTTAATGCGGGATTCGGCGATGGTAATGCACTTGTGTGACACGAATGTTACTTGCCTCTTATCAGCCCAAGCGTGAATGTTGTCCAGGTTTTGCTGCATGCGGGCATGGACTGCTCCATTATCTGAAGAGTTAGGAATGGCACTGAACACTGTTCAGTCATCAGAGAACATCCCCACTTCTGATCTTTATGATGGCAGGAAGGTCATTGATGAAGCAATTGAAGGTGGTTGGGCCTAGGACACTGCCCTGAGGAACTCCTGCAGCAATGTCCTGGGGCTGTGATGATTGACCTCCAACCACCATAACCATCTTCCTTGTATTGGGTATGACTAGCCAGTGGAGAATTTTCCCTCTGATGCCCAGTTTTACTAGGGATTCTTGATGCCACACTCTGTCAAAAATGCTGCCTTGATATCGAGGGCAGTCACTCGCCTCACTTCTGGAATTCAGCTCTTTTGTCCATGTTTGGACCAAGGCTGTAATGAGATCTGGAACCTAGTGGTCCTGGTAGAACCTAAACTGGGCATTGGTGAGCAAGTGCCGCTTGATAGCACTGTTTATGACCCCTTCCATCACTTTGCTGATTGAGACGATACTGATGGGGTGGTAATTGGCCAGATTGGGTTTGTCCTGCTTTTTGTGGACTGGACATACCTGGGCAGTTTTCAACATTGTCGGATAGATGCCAGTGTTGTAGCTGTAATGGAACAGCTTGGTTAGAGGCGCAGCTAGTTCTGGAGCATAAGTCTTCAGCACGACAGCCGGTATGTTGTCAGGGCCCATAGCCTTTGCTGTATCCAGTGTGCTCAGCCATTTCTTGATATTATGTGGAGTGAATGGCTGAAGACTTGAGGTGGGGACCTCAGGGAAGAGGCCAATATAGATCACCCACTCGGCACTTCTGGCTGAAGATGGTTGTAAACGTTTAACCCTTATCTTGTACTCCCGTGCTGAGCTCCACCATCATTGAAGATGAGGATATTCATGAAGCTTCCTCCTCCCGTTAGATGTTTAATGGTCCACCACCATTCACAACTGGATGTGGCAGGACTGCAGAGCTTTGATCTGATACATTGGTTTTGGGATTGCTTAGCCTTGTCTATAACTGCTTCGCTTCCGCTGTTTAGCATCCATGTAGTCCTGTGTTGAAGCTTCCCCAGTTGGCACCTCATTTTTAGGTACGCCTGGTGCTGCTCCTGGCATGCTCTTCTACACTTTTCATTGGTCCCCTGGCTTGTTGGCAATGATAGTGAGAGATATGCCTCATGAGGCTACAAATTATGGCAGTATACAATTCTTCTGCTGCTGTTGGCCCACAGCGCCGCATGGATGCTCAGTTTTGAGCTATTCTGAATCTATCCCATTTAGCACAGTGGTAGTGCCACACAACACGATGGATGGTATCCTCAGTGTGAAGACGGGACTTCGTCTCCACAATGTGCGGTGCTGCTAACAATGCTCTCATGGACAAATGCATCTGCGACAGGTAGATTTGGTGAGGACGAGGTCGCAGGTTTTTCCTTCGTATTGGTTCTCACCACATTCTGCAGGCCCAGTCTGGCAGCTATGTCCTTCAGGACTTGGCCAGCTCAATCAGTAGTGGTGCTACTGAGCCACTCTTGATGGGCATTGAAGTGCCCCACCCAGAGTACATTCTGTGCCCTTGCTACTCTCAGTGCTTCTTCCAAATGGTGGTGTTCTTGGAGTACTGATTCATCAGCTGAGGGAGGGCGGTATGTCGTGATCAGCAGGAGGTTTCCTTGTCATGCTTGACCTAAAGCCATGAGACTTCATGGGGTCCAGGGGCAATGTTGAGGACTCCCAGGGCCACTCCCTCCTGACTGTATACCACTGTACCACCATCCCTGGTGGGTCTGTTCTGCCGGTGAGGCAGGACCTACCTAGGGATGGTGATGGAGGAGTCTGGGACATTGGCGGATAGAAATGATTGAGAGTATGACTATCAGGCTGTTGCTTGACTAGTCTGTGGGACAGCTCTCCGAACTTTGGCACAAGTCCCCAGATATTGGTAAGAAGGACTTTTTAGGGTCGCCTGGGCTGTGTGTGCCGTTGTCAGTAGTTGGTGCCAAGGGGTCTGCCCGGGTTTTTTTTTATTTTTTGTTTTTCGTAGCGGTTGTGTACAACTGAGTGACTTGCTAGCCATTTCAGAGGGCAGTTACGAGTCAACCACATTACTGTGGAGTCACGTATAGGCCAGACCGGGTAAGGACGGCAGATTTTCTTCCCTAAAGGACATGCATAAACCAGATGGGTTTTAGCGACAATCTGGTAGTATCAGATTTGTTTAGTTAACTGAATTTAAATTCCTCGGCTGCCGTGGTGGGATTTGAACTCGTGTCTCTGGATCATTAGTCCAGGCCTCTGGGTTACTAGTCTAGTGATGTTACCACTATGTTAGTTTATGTTTGGTACATGCATAGGAATGTGTACTTTGAGTCCTGCATAGTTACTGTGGGTGGAACTTTCTAGGGCCTCATGGTATGATCAGGCCCTTGCATGGTGTGGGTAGCTTATTCTAAAAATGCAGGTGCATTCTGTGATTTTCATCCATTATCAAGAGAAGGAAAAGGACAGGAAAAGCACCCACATGTAAAGCTTCATCTGTATTGTGGGGCGTCTGGAAGTTTGGCCCTGTGTATATACTACAATAAACTAGTTATCTTTATTTTAGAAACTTATTTGTGGATTTTTAAAATCTAATTTATGAAAACAAAACTAAAATGGCATAAGTTTACAATTAGACAGTAAACAAGAGTAAAATATATTGATTAATGATTATTCTTGGTAAACTGGCAAGGCTTTCTCTCTCAATGTCGAAAGGAGCTAGAGTAAAGACAATGTGTGCAGATTGCATCTGGGCTTGGAGCACTGTTCCTCTCTACCAGAATAGGGAGCGACATTCAGAAGATGACCTCGTCATTTATCACCATCACATTGTGGATCATCTGGATTTTAAGTCAGTCCCTGAAGTTTTGTTGTCTCTGCTAATTGATAGAAAAACTTATCAATGACTGACAAAATGACAGGCTTTAAAAGGTTTCAGATGTTCTTGTGAGTGATGTCCTTTATTGTTTAAATTACATTTTCCATTATTCTGTTCACGTTCAAATGTTGTCCAACTTGTTGCTATTTCTGAGCCGCCTCCTTCAATTCCAGTGTGGTATCATTTGCAAATTTGACCACTTTGTATTGATTTTGAGAGTCCAGGTCATTAATGGAGATTAGAAACAATAGTAGCCCCATCATTGTACCCTCCCCCACCCTCTGTCAGTGCTCCTATTTCCTTCCCACTCTGACAAATACTCATAACAAGCCCTAGTTGTTTTCTATCCTTAAGCCAATTTTTTTATTCATTCCCAGAATGTCTTCTGCATCCCACAAATTTTAGTTTAATTAGTAACCTTTTGCATGGAACTTTGTCAATTAGGAGTCTAGATACACCATGTTAGCGGGCTTTCCGCAATCCACTTGGGTTGGCACTTCGAAAAGCAGTCAGAGGTTAGTCATTTGGGATCTTCTCCTTCTGAATCCATGTCAATTGCAGTTTACTAGATTATTGTACACAAAATCCTCAATTTTGCTCCTGGTAATTGATTCTGATATTTTACACAGAATTGAATTACGACTAATTAGTCTGTCGTTTCAATTGTTTTGTCAGCCTTTTTTGAATATGGACAACATTAGGCTGTTGGTCATTGAATGTAAGTTGAATCTCTCGCCTTCCATCTCCTCCCCGATCTTCTCTGCATTTTTATGATTTGTTTGAATAAAGCTTAATGTTAGGAGAGGATAAATTGTTTATTATTTCAATATTTTATTGATCATTTGAAAGGAATAAATAAATGAATATTTGAGGGGGGTATATTCACCAAAATAACTTGACACAAGATTTAGCTAAGGATGAGTATGAACAGGCCTTTGCTTGTGAGAGACTTTTTGATTACATTTAAAAAATCCTTAAAGTAAGATATTAATGCTTGAGAATGGAATACAATTTCATTGAGTAGATTTATTGTCAGTGTTGTACATTCCTAAACTATGGTAGGATGGCTAGTTTGTTTTTAATTGTTTGCTTTTACCGCTACCTGGGAGGAGCACGATGCTACCAAGATCGTCGACTTCCACGTTCATAACATCGCCAATCTCCACCCCACCTCAGCTGATCTAGTGAAACCCTCAGCTATGCCTTTGTTACTGCTAGGCTGTACTATTCCATGCTCTCCTGCCCAGTCTCCCACCTTGCACCCTTGGTAAACTTGAACTCATCCAAAATTCTCCTGCCTGTATCCTAACCTGCACCAAGACCTGTTCATCCATTACTCCTGTGCTGGCTGACTTACATTGGCTCCTAGTCCAGCAACACCTACATTTTAAAATGTTTATCCTTGTTTTCAAATCCCTCCATGGCCTTGCCCCTCCCTACCTCTGTAACCTCCTCCGGCCCTACAATCCTCCGAGATTTCTGTACTTCTCCAATTCTGGCCTCTTGTGCATCCCCGATTTTAATCGCTCCACCATTGACGGCTGTGCCTTCAGATACCTAGGCCCTAAGCCCTGGAATTCCTTCCATAAAACTCTTTGCATCTCTACCCCTCTCTCTTTAAGACACTCCTTTAAAACCTACCTCTGATCAAGCTTTTGGTCATCTGTTGTAATAGCCCCTTTATGTGGCTTGGTATCAAATGTTGTTTGATAATGCCCCTGTGAAGCATTTTGGGATGTTTTACTACATTAAAGGCGCTATATAAATGCAAGCAGTTGTGTGAATTTTTCTATTTGTAGACCAGCTGTCGTCCTAGTCTCTGAGATAGATTGACAAATTGTATGCAGTTTGTGATGTTTGACTCTCCGAATGGTTAGTTTGAGACTTCTGAAACTCATTCAGGTAGAATTCCCATTGCAGCAATGAGAAGAGACATTATTCTATTAGTTTGGACTGAATTTAGTGTAGGGTTATAAAGGTGAACGGCAATATTGGACTGCCAGTGCCAGGATTGGATTTTCAGACTAAAGACTAAAATAGGTTTAGATTTTTTTGTGTTTTTATAAAAACAAATCTGCCTTTAAATATGTCTATAGTACTGTATCTTGATCATACTAGCCAGTTTAATGTGAAATGAGTTATTTATTTTTATTAGGGAAACAAATATTAATGGTTGACCCTTGAAATATCCTGATTGTGTGCATGCTTTGTTAGTATTCAAAATCTTCATTGTTCAGTTACATGCTTGAACTAGTTGGCATCAGGTTTAGGGAACTCTCATTCTCATTTGCACTCTTTAGTATTGCACAGGTGGGTCTGTAGAATTGCTACCGTTGCCAGTAAACATTGGGTGGCTGATGTTTTTAAATTGAAAAGCAGAAGAAAGTAGAGCATTGCACTTTGTTTATCTTGATGATGTATGTTTTTTCTAATTTCAACATGTGTTTGCAATAGGAGAGGGAAAGGTTCAATGATTGATAATACCATGTTTGACATTCAATTTTGTTTTAAAATTAATTGATTTCTTGGTTTTTAGAATCCTGCTGCTGAGGGGGAGGATGAAAGTGACAGTGATAGTGATGATGATGATGATGATGTTCAAGTCACCATTGGTGACATTAAAACTGGAGCACCACAGTACACGTAAGTTCTCGTCTCTTCCTGTATGTGTGTAAATGTTGCACTGTCTGTGTTCCTTGAGGTATGCAATGCAGTTTTAGTTTACATTGGGTGACCATGCCAGTATTCTGTTTCCATTTGCATTATTCTGATCAGGTGCAGCTTCTTGGGGAAAAAAAATACGTATAAAATAAGGATATTTTTGCTTGACACACTCTTGCCCTTCAGGGTTTTCAACTTAACTTATGAATTGCCACCAGAATATTTGTTCTTGGGATGTGGATGTCACCGGTAAGGCATCATTTCTTGCCCATCCATAGTTGCCCTGAGAAGGCAGTGATGATAAGCTTTCTCCTTGAACTAGGGCAGTCCTTGTAGTGGTGTTCCCACAATGATGCTCGGTAGGAAATCCTAGGACATCAACCCAACGATGATGAAGGAACGGCACTCTTTTTTGAAGTCAGGGAGGTGTATGATGTGGAGATGATGTTTAAAACAATGGTCTTCCCATAACATTGCTACTCTTTTCCTTTTCTGTGGCAGAGAAGAGAGGAGCTGTCCCAAGGAGCAGGGAGATCTTACTGCAGTTGTAGAGGGCCTGGTGAGACCTCACCTGGAATATTGTGTTCAGTTTTGGTCTCCTAATCTGAGGAAGGACGTACTTGCTATTGAGGGAGTGCAGTGAAGATTCACCAGACTGATTCCCGGGATGGCTAGACTGACATATGAGGAGAGACTGGATCGACTGGGCCTTTATTCATTGGAGTTTAGAAGGATGAGAGGGGATCTCACAGAAACAAATAAGATTCTGAAGGGACTGGACAGGTTAGATGTGGGAAGAATGTTCCCGATGTTGGGGAAGTCCAGAACCAGGGGACATAGTCTTAGGATAAGGGGTAGGCCATTTAGGACTGAGATGAGGAGAAACTTCTTCACTCAGAGAGTAATTAATCTGTGGAATTCCCTGCTGCAGAGAGTTGTTGATGTCAGTTCATAGGATATATTCAAAAGGGAGTTAGATATGGCCCTTATGGCTAAAGGGATCAAGGGGTATGGAGAGAAAGCAGGAAAGGGGTACTGAGGGAATGATCAGCCATGATCTTATTGAATGGTGATGCAGGCTCGAAGGGCCGAATGGCCTACTCCTACACCTGTTTTCTATGTTTCTATGTAAGTAACTTTGGTGAGCTGCTGCAGTGCATCACGTAGATCGGACATAATGCAGCCACAGTGCACTGGTGATGGATAGTGAGTCCATTGCCGGGGCACCTATCTCAGTAAACTGTTCTCTCCTGGATGAGTGGTGACTATTCCATCATTCTCCTGACTTGAACCTTGCAGATGAAGGCTTGGTTTTTAAGGGTCAGGAGCCACTTGTCACTGAGTGCACAACCTCTATCCTGCTCTTGTTGCCATGCTGTTGATCTGACTGGTCCAGTTAAGTGGTGACCTCCAAGATGTTGGGGAACCTGGCAATGGTCAAGGTCAGGTAGCTGGACTTTCTCTCATTCAAGATCTTATTACTTGGCACTTGTGTTGAGTGAGTGTTATCTGCCACTTGTCAGCCCGAGTTCTGCTGTGGGCTGGCAAGGGCTGCTTCATTATCCGAGGAATTGTGAAAGTAGCTGAACACTGCAATCGCATTGAACTCTTATTCTTATTTGCATTCTTTGGTATTGTACAAGTGGCTCTGTAGACTTGCTACAGTTGCCAGCAAACATTGGGTGCTCCCGATCTTGTGTCTAAATTAGAATTTGTGGTTACATTGATGATCAAAATTGTGTTTTATCCCATTTTTCAAATTCAAATTTGACAACTGATGGCAACTTGTCAGGTTATTTGTCATTTCGGCTCATGTCCGTCCAGAAGGAACTGACACAATCCTTTCACTTCACTTCGCCAACTGTCTAATGGAGTGGCCTATTCTACAAACAAGTACTTATTGATATGCAGCAAAGCTATCACAGCTGGTGTTTACTGGGAAACCAGATCAGGAAGGCTGCAAATAATTGTGGTCCTGTGTGTGTAACTTTTAATGCAAACTTTATATTAAAACTCATAAACAGGAACTTTTAATACCCATTTCTATGAATGTCAAATGTGATGTAAAATGTGAAACTAAATATTTGCTTTGACAAAATTCAAGCAAAGAAAATTAATTCAGTGTGTAATCTCTGGTACAGTGAAATTGAGACCCCTTTTATCCTAAATTGAACTATATTTTCTGTCCAATAGCTATGGAGTAACACCTGTAAATCTCAATATCAAGTCCTCCGGAAGACTTTATGGATCAGGTAATAAACTTTTCCTATTATTTTCTCTGAGCTACATGCCAATTGCAACGAAGAGAATGAATACCTTTGCTCGAGAGTGGCTTGGCAAATATCTTCA
The DNA here is from genome assembly GCF_044704955.1 of Pristiophorus japonicus. NCBI lineage: Eukaryota > Metazoa > Chordata > Chondrichthyes > Pristiophoridae > Pristiophorus > Pristiophorus japonicus. The sequence goes on along the minus strand of NC_091978.1, from coordinate 154,747,401 downwards.
TTCATTTTTTCCTTTTCTCTACCACCCAGTGGAGAAGTATATAGCCTCACTTGGCCCTTTTTCCCAACTGTCGTTGCTTATTGAGAAAGCAACACACCATCTCACATTCTGACTCTTGGAATTTTATATTTAAACTGAGTACTTCAGCTGTTGAACTGTTATATCCTGATGTAAGAGTTTATTTATTGACGGGCGGTCGAGGGGGTCATTCAGCCTGACTGCCTGCCTCTCTTCCGTGCCTACATCCGGGCCAGGGTGTCCTTGGAGATGGAGCATGCGGTGTCCACTGGTACACTCGCGGCCTTCCGCGAGAGGTGGGCGCCGGAGGGACTGGAGTGCATCATCATTAATTTGATTTTATGTTTTAAAGTTTAATTTGTTTTAATTGCTGGTGTTTTTAGTGTCCCCCTCCCCTTTTATAGCGGGCACTTGGGGAAAAAAAAAAATGATTTTAGTGCCCAAAAAACCCCCCCAAAAAAATACAAAAAAAACCACACAAAAAGGACCTTGAAAAATGTTTGGTGTGTCCCCCAGATCGGGGGGCATGAGTTAATGTTTAGTTTCCTCCCAAAAGAGTTCTAAGAGTTTATTGATTTCATTAGTATTTCATTAGCAATGCAGTATAGCATTTGTAAAACAACAACTTGCAGTTTATATAGACCATTTAGCATAATTGCAACATGTTTTCGGATGTTAGAATCATAGAATGGTTAAAGCATAGAAGGAGGCGATTCGGCCCATCAAGCCTGTGCCAGTTCTCTGCAAGAGCAGTTCAGCTAGTCCCAATCCCCCGCCCTTTCCCTGTGGCCCTGCAATTTCTTTTCCTTCACGTACTTATCCAATTCCCTTTGAAAGCCACGATTGAATCTGCATCCACCATCCTCTCGGGTAGTGCATTCCAGATCCTAATCACTTGCTGCGTAAAAAAGTTTTCCCTCATGTCACCTTTGGTTCTTCTGCCAATCACCTTAAATCTGTGTCCTCTGGTTCTCGACCCTTCTGCCAATGGGAACATTTTCTCTCTATCTACTCTGTCTCGACCCCTCATGATTTTAAACACCTCTATCAAATCTCCTCTCAACCTTCTCTGCTCTAAGGAGAACAACCCCAGCTTCTCCAGTCTATCCACGTAACTGGAGTCCCTCATCCCTGGAACCATTCTTATAAATCTTTTCTGAATCCTCTCGAAAGCCTTCACATCCTTCCTAAAGTGCGGTGCCCATAATTGGACACAATACTCCAGTTGAGGTTGGACCAGTGTTTTATAAAGGTTTGTCATATCCTCCTTGCTTTTTAACTCTATGCCTCTATTTATGAAGTCAAGATCCCTTATGCTATTTTTAACTGCTTTCTCAACCTACCTTGCCACCTTCAATGATTTGTGCACATATACCCCCAGGTCTCTCTGTTCATGCACCCCCTTCAGAATTGTACCCTTTAGTTTATATTGCCTCTCCTCGTTCTTCCTACCAAAATGTGTCACTTTGCACTTTTCTGCCTTAAATTTCATCTGCCAAATGTCCACCCATTCCACCAGGCTCTCTGTGCCCTTGAAGTCTATCACTATCCTCCTCACTGTTCACTATACTTCCAAGTTTTGAATCATCTACAAATTTTGAAATTGTGCCCTGTACACCCAAAACCCAATCAGTAATATGCATCAAGAAATTCATTGGTCCTAGTACCGACCTCTGGGGAATCCCACGTTGTACCTTCCACCAGTCTAATAAACAACTATTCACCACTGTTTCCTGTCACTTAGCGTATTTCATATCCATGCTGCCACTGTCCCTTTTATTCCATGATCTTCAACTTTGCTGACAAGCCTATTATGTGGCACTTCCATCAAACGCCTTTTGGACATCCATGTGCACCACATCAACTGCACTACCCTCATCTGCCCTCTCTGTTACCTCATCAAAAAACTCAATCAAGTTAGTTAAACACGATTTGCTTTTAACAAACCTGTGCTGGCTTTCTTTAATTAGTCCACACTTGTCCAAGAGATTGTTAATTTTGTTCCAGATTATCGTTTCTAAAAGTTTGTCCACTACCGCAGTGAAACTAACTGACCTGTAGTTGCTGGGTTATCCTTGCACCCTTTTTTGAACAAGGGTGTAACATTTGTAATTCTCCACCCCCCCTACCCCCCGTATCTAATGAGAATAGAAAGAATATGGCCAGTACCTCTGCAATTTCCACCTTTACTTCCCTCAGCAACCGAGGATGCATGCTATCCAGTCCTGGTGACTTATCAACTTTAAGTACAGCCAGCCTTTCTAATACCTCTTCTCTCAATTTTTATCACACCCAGTATCTCAACTACCTCCCTGTTCACTACGACTTTGGCAGCATCTTCTTTCTTGGTAAAGACAGATGCAAAGTACTCATTTAATACCTCAGCCATGCCCTCTGCCTCCGTTCATGGGTCTCCTTTTTGGTCCCTAATGGGCCTCACCCCTCTTACTACCCATTTACTATTTATATGCTTGCAGAAAACTTTTGAATTCCCTTTTATGTTAGCTGCCAATCTATGCTCATACTCTGTCTTTGACCTTATTTCCTTTTTCACTTTCCCTCTGAACTTTCTAAATTCAGCCTCGTTCTCACTTGTATTCTCAACCTGACAGCTGTTTTTGCTTCATCTTACTCTCTGTCTCTTTCATCTTCCGGGAGCTCTGGCTTTGGTTGCCCTATCTTTCCCCCTCGTGTGTATGTACCTCAACTGTACGCAAACTATCTCCTCTTTAAAGGCAGCCCATTGTTCAATTACAGTTTTGCCTGCCAATCTTTGATTCCAATTTACCCGAGCCAGATCCATTCTCAATCCACTGAAATTGGTCTTCCTCCAATTAAGTATTTTTACTTTAGTTATGGAAAAGGACCGGGACCAATCTAATCGAAACCTTATGACACTATGATCATGTTCCCCGACTGACACTTGCTCCACTTGACTTACCTCATTTCCCAGAACCAGATTCAGCAATGCCTCTTTCCTTGTAGGACCGGAAATGTACTGATCAAGGAAGTTCACCTGAACACCAGAAATTCTTCCCACTTTCTGCCCTTCACATATAGTATCCCAACCTATATTAGGATAGTTCAAGTCTCCCATTATCACTACTCTACACTGCTTGCACCTCTCTTGTGAATACATGACCTCATCTCTCTCATCTGGAGGGAGGAGAGCATGCCGGGAGATCTCAGAGATGCAGTGATGGACCCAATCCACGTCCGGACCGGGGTCAAACAGGGCTGCGTCATCACCCCAACCCTCTTCTCAATCTTCCTCGCTGCCATGCTCCAACTCACGGCCAACAAGCTCCCCGCTGGAATGGAACTAAACTACAGAACCAGTGTAAACCTGTTCAACCTTCGCCGTCTCCAGACCAGGTCCAAGACCACACCAACCTCTGTCATCGAACTACAGTACGCGGACGACGCCTGCGTCTGTGCACATACAGCGTCTGAACTCCAGGACATAGTCAACGTATTTACTGAGACGTACGAAAGCATGGGCCTTATGCTAAACATTAGTAAGACAAAGGTCCTCCACCAGCCAGTCCTCGCTGCACAGCACTGCCCCCCAGTCATCAAGATCCACAGTGCGGCCCTGGACAACGTGGACCATTTCCCATACCTCAGGAGCCTCTTATCAACAAGAGCAGACATCGATGACAAGATTCAACACCGCCTCCAGTGCAGCCTTTGGCCGCCTGAGGAAAAGAATGTTCGAAGACCAGGCCCTCAAATCTGCCATCAATCTCATGGTCTACAGGGCTGTAGTAATGCCCGCCCTCCTGTATTGCTCAGAAACATGGACCATATACAGTAGACACCAAGTCGCTGGAGAAATATCATCAACGATGTCTCCGCAAAATCCTACAAATCCCCTGGGAGGACAGACACACCAACATTAGCGTCCTCAGCTAGGCCAACATCCCCAATATTGAAGCTCTGATCACACTTGATCAGCTTCACTGAGCAGGCCACATTGTCCACATGCCAGATCCGAGACTCCCAAAGCAAGCGCTCTACTCGGAACTCCTTCACGGCAAACGAGCCAAAGGTGGGCAGAGGAAACGTTACAAGGACACCCTCAAATCCTCCCTGATAAAGTGCATCATCCCCACTGACATCTAGGGTGGTCTTTGGCCAGGGACTCCTAAGTGGAGGAAGTGCATCCGGGAGGGCGCTGAGCACCTCGGGTCTCATCGCCAAGCGCAGGCAGCGGAAAGAGCTTGCGGCAAATCAGTCCCACCCTTCCTTAATGACTATCTCCCACCTGTGACGGGGACTGTGGCTCTCTTATTGGACTGTTCAGCCACCTAAGGACTAATTTTAAGAGTGGAAGCAAGTCTTCCTTGATTCCAAGGGACTGCCTATGATGATGATGACACTGCTTGCACCTCTTTGTAATTTCCTTGCAAATTTGCTCCTCTATCCTTCGCAGTTGTTGGCCTTTAGAATACACCTAGTGGTGTAATGGCACCTCTATTGTTTCTTATTGTTGCGGAGTTGGAGCTGAGGGTGGATTCACTCTGGAGCATCCACGATGCTGAGAATGACGTCAGTAGCACGTGTAGCGAGTTGGTCGTACCGCAGGTAAAGGGTCCACAGCCAGCTCGGGAATGGAAGACCAGCAGGAAGAGCAGTGCAAGGAAGGTAGTGCAGGGGTCCCCTGTGGTCATCCCCCTGCAAAACAGATACACTGCTTTGAGTACTGTTGAGGGGGATGACTCATCAGGGGAGCGCAGCAGCAGCCAAGTTCATGGCACCGTGGCTGGCTCTGTTGCACAGGAAGGCAGGAAAAAGAGTGGGAGAGCGATAGTGATAGGGGATTCGATTGTAAGGGGAATAGATAGGCGTTTCGGCGGCCGCAACCAAGACTCCAGGATGGTATGTTGCCTCCCTGGTGCAAGGGTCAAGAATGTCTCGGAGCGGGTGCAGGACATTCTAAAAAGGGAGGGAGAACAGCCAGTTGTCGTGCTGCACATTGGTACCAACGACATAGGTTTAAAAAAAGGGATGAGGTCCTACGAAACGAATTTAAGGAGCTAGGGGCGAAATTAAAAAGTAGGACCTCAAAAGTAGTAATCTCGGGATTGCTACCAGTGCCACGTGCTAGTCAGAGTAGGAATCGCAGGATAGCGCAGATGAATACGTGGCTTGAGCAGTGGTGCAGCAGGGAGGGATTCAAATTCCTGGGGCATTGGAAGCAGTTCTGGGGGAGGTGGGATCAGTACAAACCGGACGGTCTGCACCTGGACAGGACCGGAACCAATGTCCTAGGAGGAGTGTTTGCTAGTGCTGTTGGGGAGGAGTTAAACTAATATGGCAGGGGGATGGGAACCAATGCAGAGAGAAACAAAAAGGAGACGAAAGCAAAAAACAGAAAGGAGATGAGGAAAAGTGGAAGGCAGAGAAACCCAAGGCAAAGAACAAAAAGGGCCACTGTGCAGCAAAATTCTAAAAGGACAAAGGGTGTTTAAAAAAAAAAACAAGCCTGAAGGCTTTGTGTCTTAATGCAAGGAGTATCCATAATAAGATGGATGAATTAACTGTGCAAATGGATGTTAACAAATATGATGTAATTGGGATTACAGAGATGTGGCTCCAGGATGATCAGGGCTGGGAACTCAACATCCAGGGGTATTCAACATTCAGGAAGGATAGAATAAAAGGAAAAGGAGGTGGGGTAGCATTGCTGGTTAAAGAGGAGATTAATGCAATAGTTAGGAAGGACATTAGCTTGGATGATGTGGAATCTATATGGGTAGAGCTGCAGAACACCAAAGGGCAAAAAACGTTAGTGGGAGTTGTGTACAGACCTCCAAACAGTAGTAGTGATGTTGGGGAGGGCATCAAACAGGAAATTAGGGGTGCATGCTATAAGGGTGCAGCAGTTATAATGGGTGACTTTAATATGCACATAGATTGGGCTAACCAAACTGGAAGCAATACGGTGGAGGAGGATTTCCTGGAGTGCATAAGGGATGGTTTTCTAGACCAATATGTCGAGGAACCAACTAGGGGGGAGGCCATCTTAGACTGGGTGTGGTGTAATTAGAGAGGATTAATTAGCAATCTCGTTGTGCGAGGCCCCTTGGGGAAGAGTGACCATAATATGGTGGAATTCTGCATTAGGATGGAGAATGAAACAGTTAATTCAGAGACCATGGTCCAGAACTTAAAGAAGGGTAACTTTGAAGGTATGAGGCGTGAAGTGGCTAGGATAGATTGGCGAATGATACTTAAGGGGTTGACTGTGGATGGGCAATGGCAGACATTTAGAGACCGCATGGATGAACGACAACAATTGTACATTCCTGTCTGGCGTAAAAATAAAAAAGGGAAGGTGGCTCAACCGTGGTTATCAAGGGAAATCGGGGATAGTATTAAAGCCAAGGAAGTGGCATACAAATTGGCCAGAAATAGCAGCGAACCCGGGGACTGGGTGAAATTTAGAACTCGGCAGAGGAGGACAAAGGGTTTGATTAAGGCAGGGAAAGTGGAGTACGAGAAGAAGCTTGCAGGGAACATTAAGACGGATTGCAAAAGTTTCGATAGATATGTAAAGAGAAAAAGGTTAGTAAAGACAAACGTAGGTACCCTGCAGTCAGAATCAAGGGAAGTCATAACGGGGAACAAAGAAATGGCGGACCAATTGAACAAGTACTTTGGTTCGGTATTCACTAAGGAGGACACAAACAACCTTCCGGATATAAAAGGGGTCAGAGGGTCTAGTAAGGAGGAGGAACTGAGGGAAATCCTTATTAGTCGGGAAATTGTGTTGGGGAAATTGATGGGATTGAAGGCCGATAAATCCCCAGGGCCTGATGGACTGCATCCCAGAGTACTTAAGGAGGTGGCCTTGGAAATAGCGGATGCATTGACAGTCATTTTCCAACATTCCATTGACTCTGGATCAGTTCCTATGGAGTGGAGGGTAGCCAATGTCACCCCACTTTTTAAAAAAGGAGGGAGAGAGAAAACAGGGAATTATAGACCGGTCAGCCTGACATCGGTCGTGGGTAAAATGATGGAATCAATTATTAAGGATGTCATAGCAGCGCATTTGGAAAGAGGTGACATGATAGGTCCAAGTCAGCATGGATTTGTGAAAGGGAAATCATGCTTGACAAATCTTCTGGAATTTTTTGAGGATGTTTCCAGTAGAGTGGACAAGGGAGAACCAGTTAATGTGATATATTTGGACTTTCAGAAGGCTTTCGACAAGGTCCCACACAAGAGATTAATGTGCAAAGTTAAAGCACATGGGATTAGGGGTAGTGTGCTGACATGGATTGAGAACTGGTTGTCAGACAGGAAGCAAAGAGTAGGAGTAAATGGGTACTTTTCAGAATGGCAGGCAGAGACTAGTGGGGTAGCGCTAGGTTCTGTTATGGGGCCCCAGCTGTTTACACTGTACATTAATGATTTAGACGAGGGGATTAAATGTAGTATCTCCAAATTCGCGGATGACACTAAGTTGGGTGGCAGTGTGAGCTGCGAGGAGGATGCTATGAGGCTGCAGAGTGACTTGGATAGGTTAGGTGAGTGGGCAAATGCATGGCAGATGAAGTATAATGTGGATAAATGTGAGGTTATCCACTTTGGTGGTAAAAACAGAGAGACCGACTATTATCTGAATGGTGATAGATTAGGAAAAGGGGAGGTACTACGAGACCTGGGTGTCATGGTACATCAGTCATTGAAGGTTGGCATGCAGGTACAGCAGGCGGTTAAGAAAGCAAATGGCATGTTGGCCTTCATAGCGAGGAGAATTGAGTGCAGGGGCAGGGAGGTGTTGCTACAGTTGTACAGGGCCTTGGTGAGGCCACACCTGGAGTATTGTGTACAGTTTTGGTCTCCTAACCTGAGGAAGGACATTTTTGCTATTGAGGGAGTGCAGCGAAGGTTCACCAGACTGATTCCCGGGCTGGCGGGACTGACCTGTCAAGAAAGACTGGATCAACTGGGCTTGTATTCACTGGAGTTCAGAAGAATGAGAGGGGACCTCATAGAAACGTTTAAAATTCTGATGGGTTCAGACAGGTTAGATGCAGGAAGAATGTTCCCAATGTTGGAACAGTCCAGAACCAGAGGTCACAGTCTAAGGATAAGGGGTAAGCCATTTAGGACCGAGATGAGGAGAAACTTCTTCACCCAGAGAGTGGTGAACCTGTGGAATTCTCTACCACAGAAAGTTGTTGAGGCCAATTCACTAAATATATTCAAAAAGGAGTTAGATGAAGTCCTTACTACTAGGGGATCAAGGGGTATGGCGAGAAAGCAGGAATCGGGTACTGAAGTTGTATGTTCAGCCATGAACTCCTTGAATGGCGGTGCAGGCTAGAAGGGCCGAATGGCCTACTCATGCACCTATTTTCTATGTTTCTATGTTAACTCTAACCAAATAGATTCTGTCCTTAACCCCTCCAGGACATTCTCTCTTTTTCTCCAGCACTGTAATATTCTCAATCAATGCTACCACCTGACCTCCTTTCTTTCCTCAACACCTTCTATCCAGGAATATTTAGTATCCAATCCTGCCCTTTTTTGAGCCAGATCTCTGTTATTGTCGCAACATCATATTCCCATGTGGCTATTTGCGCCTGCAGCTCACCAACCTTATTTATCGTGCTTTGTGCATTTACACACATTCACTGTAAACCTATCTTGGACCACCTTGTATTCTCTTACTCTGACCCCATCTAATACTGTACTATTTCTTACTGCAGTGCTATCTATCTCCCCCAATCCTTTGTGCATCTTGTTTCTCCTTTCTCATGCTACATCCTGGTGCTCATACCCCTGCCAAATTAGTTTAAATCCTCATCAACAGCACGAGCAAACTTCCCCTGTGAGGGTATTGCACCTCAGCAGAGCTGGGACCAACTTGTCCAGCCTATACAGATTCCACCTCCCTGAGAACTGGTCCCACTGTCCCAGGAATCTAAAGCCCTCCCTCCTGCACCGTCTCTCCAACCACGCATTCGTCTGCTCTATCCTATTTCTGCACTCACTATTCCCGGTACCATGAGCTAATCGGCAGAATATTATCTTTTGAGGTCCTGCTTTTTAGCCCCTTAAAATCTGCCTGCAGGACCTCATCCCTCTGTTATCTATGTCATTGGTACCGATATGGATCACAACCTCTGGCTGTTCACCCACCCCCTCAGAATATTATGCAGCTGCTCATCGACAATCTTGACCAGGGAGACAACGTAGCGTTCAGGAATCACGTCTGCTGTCGCAGAAACACCTGTCTGTTCCCCTAATTATTGAGTTCCCCTATCACTGTTGCTTTCCCGATCTTCCTCTTCTTCTCCCGCCCCCAACCCCACCATACAGCTGAACCACCTGTGATGCAGTGTACTTGGTTCTGGCTGTACCCACCCCCCCCCCCCCACCCTGAGAAACCATTGCCTTCCCCAGTACCGGTTGGAATGCGAGATGCACTTGGGACTCCTGCACTCCTTCGTGGATAGTGAATTACAAGGTAGTAAATTCGTTTTTGAATAAATTAATTTTATTTGTTTGTCTTTGCATCCATAATATTGAATGAGAACTGCAAAACTGATTTAGAATTAGGTGGAGGATGAAGAAAAATTGTTTTTGCTACTTTGGAATGTTTTAGTATTCTGCTGTGGAAATGGAAATGTATTGTTACTTCTAGTCAATCTTTGAACTTTTATTTCCTAGGAACAAAAGCTGGAAAAGGGGTTGACCTCGATGCTCCTGGCGACATCAATGGAATCCCAACATTAGAAATAGACTTGGACTCTTTTGAAGATAAACCTTGGAGAAAACCTGGTATAGTATTTTCTGTTGCCAATTGATCCTCTCACTAGTTGAATATTTAAATTTGTGCATTAATTAAAAAGCTATTTAAGTGTTGTCACCTAAATCTTGATGTTTTTTTGTATTGTCTCCAAAAATTGCTGGTAAGAAATTGCTGATCTTAATATAGTGACCGTTTTCTGTTCATGCAGTTCTCAAAATCTATGTCTTGGGCAAAAAACAGTTGGAGTTCAATAATTATTGTAATTATACTGCTACTTGCTCATTCAGTTCTTTTCCCCTCCACTTAAGGTGCTGATCTTTCTGATTACTTCAATTATGGTTTGAATGAAGAAACCTGGAAAGCCTACTGTGAGAAACAGAAGCGACTGAGAATGGGTCTTGAACCACTTCCTCTTGCCTCCACGACAAACAGAATTACAGTTAGTATTCACTGAAATGTTAGAATGATCTACAATGTGAATGATCAGTGCACATCACAAACTATTAAAATGGTGATCACCACACATTCAAAAAATTCCTACCAGGTTATTCCCTGCCCCTAAGCCTACTCTCAGACCTGCATTACTATTATATCTTCGTAAGAAAGGACTAAGTTTTGATTTTACTGCTAGTAAAATGAAGATGAGAGGAGCAGGACCACGCAAATACTTTTCTGATTAATGGGAATTAAATTGTAAAATGGGAACAGAGGTAGAGCATTCAGCCCCTCAAGCCTGTTCTGCCATTTGCACCTCAACTCCATTTATCCATCTTTGTTCTATACCTCTTGATACCCTTACCAAACAAAAATCTATCATAAGCATAATATTTCGGAGTAGGCTTAGGCCATATAGTCTGCTTTGCTGCTCATTAAGATCATGGCAGCTCTTCAACCTCAACTCCACTTTCCCGCTCAATCCCCATATCCCTTGATTCCCCGAGAGTCCAAAAATCTATCTCAGCCTTGAATATACTCAACGATGGAGCATCGGCATTGGGGCAGAGAATTCCAAAGATGCACAACCCTCTGAATGAAGAAATTCCTCCTCATCTCAGTCTTAAAAGGCTAACCCCTTATGAGACTATGCCCCCAAGTTCTAGACACTCCAACCAGGGAAAACAATCTCTCACCATTTATCCTGTCAATCCCCCTCCGAATCTTGTATGTTTCAAAGCAATCACCTCTCATTCTTCTAAACTCCACGGAGCATAGGCCCAATCTACTCAATCTCTCTTCATAGGACAACCCTCTCATCCCAGTGATCAATCTGGTGAAATTTTGTTGCACCACCATAAAGGCAAGTATATTCTTCCTTTATATGCGGAGACCAAAACTGTGCACGGTTGTACTATGTACAATTGTCGCAAGACTTCCTTACTGTTGTACTCTAACCCTCTTGAAATAAAGGCTAACATGCCATTTGTCTTCCTAATTGCATGCTATACATGCATGCTAACTCTGTTTCTTGTACTCGAACACCTAAATCTCTCAACACCAATGTTTAATAGTTTCTCACCATTTATAAAATATTCTGTATTTCTCTCCTTCCTACTGAAGTGAATAACCTCACATTTCCACACATTATACTCCATCTACTACCTTATTGCCCACTCACTTAACCTATCTGTCCTTTTGCAGGCTCTTTGTATCCTCCTCGCAGCTTTCCTTCCCACCTAGCTTTGTATTGTCAGCAAACTTGGATACATTGCACTCGGTCCCTTCATCTAAGTCATTAATATAGATTCTAATAACCATTACAGAGACATGGTTGCAAGGTGGCCAGGATTGGGGACTAAATATTCCAGATACTTGATGTATCTAAAATACAGGCAGACTGGAACAGGAGGGGCGTAGATTCTAAATATCTGAGGCCTAAGCACTGATCCTTGCAGCGCGACACTAGTTACAGCCTGACAAATAGAAAATTACCTGTTATCCCTACTCTCTGTTTTCTGTCTGTCGACACAGCCTCCCAGTTGCAGGTGCAGAAACCAGTATCTATGCCTCTGACTATACTGTCGCCTACCATAAGAATAGGAGTCAGCCATTTGGCCCATCGAGCCTGCTCCGCCATTCAATAAGGTCATGGCTGATCTGATCATGGACTCAGCTCCACTTCCCCGCCCGCTCCACATAACCCTTTATTCCCTTATCGCTCAAAAATCTGTCTTATCCCCACCTTAAATATATTCAATGACCCAGCCTCCACAGCTCTCTGGGGCAGAGAATTCCACAGATTTACAACCCTCAGAAGAAATTCCTCATCTCCGTTTTAAATGGGCAACCCCTTATTCTGAGACCATGTCCCCTAGTTTTAGTTTCCCCTCTGAGTGAAAATATCCTCTCTGCATCCACCTTGTCATGCCCCCTCATTATCTTTGTATGTATCGATAAGATCACCTCTCATTCTTCTGAACTCCATTATGTCACGGCCCAACCTAGCTTCATAAGTCAACCCACTCATCTTTGGAATAAACTTAGTGCACCTTCTCTGAACAGCCTCTAATGCAAGTATTAAATACGGAGACCAAAACTTACGCAGTACTCTAGGTATAGCCTTACCAATACTCTATACAATTGTAGCAAGACTTCTCTGCTTTTATACTCTATCCCCCTTGCAATAAAGGTCAACATTGCATTTGCCTTCCTGATTACTTGCTGTACCTGCATACTAACTTTTTGTGTTTCATGCACAAGGATCCCCAGATTCCTCTGTACTGCAGCACTTTGCAATTTTTCTCCATTTAAATTATAATCTGCTTTTCTATTTTTTCTGCCAAAATGGATAACCTCACATTTTCCCACATTATACTCCATCTGCCAAATATTTGCCCACTCACTTAGCCTGTCTTTACCCCTTGCAGATTTTTTGTACCCTCGTCACAATTTGCTTTCCCACCCATCTTTGTATCATCAGCAAACTTGGCTACATTACACTCGGTCCCTTCATCCATGTCAATATAGATTGTAAATAGTTGAGGGCCCAGCACCAATCCCTGCGGCACCCCACTAGTCACTGCCAACTGGAAAATTACCCATTTATCCCAACTCTCTGTTTTCTGTTAGTTAGCCAATCCTCTATCCATGCGAATATATTACCCCTAATCCCGTGAACTTTTATCTTGTGCAGTAACATTTTTATGTGGCACCTTATCGAATGCCTTCTGAAAATCCAAATACACCACATCCACTGGTTCCCCCTTATCCACCCTGCTCATTACATCCTCAAAGAACTCCAGCAAATTTGTCAAACATGATTTCCGTTTCATTAAACCATGCTGACTCTGCTTGATTGAATTATGCTTTTCCAAATGTCCCGCTATTGCTTCCTTAATAATGGACTCCAGCATTTTCCCAACGACAGATGTTGGGCTAACTGGTCTATAGTTTCCTGCTTTTTGTCTGCCTCCTTTTTTTAAATAGGAGCGTTACATTTGAAGTTTTCCAATCTACTGGGACCGCCCCAGAATCCATTGAATTTTGGTAGATTACAACCAATGCATCAACTATCTCTACAGCCACTTCTTTTAAGATCCTAGGATGTAAGCCATCAGGTCCAGGGGACTTGTCTGCGTTTAGTCCCATTATTTTACCGAGTACTACTTCATTAGTGATTGTTTTAAGTTCCTCCCTCCCCATAGTCCCTTGATTATCCACTATTGGGATGTTTTTAGTGTCTTCGAACGTGAAGACCGATACAAAATATTTGTTCACCGTCTCTTCCATTTCCATGTTCTCCATTATTAATTCCCCAGTCTCATCCTCTCGGGGATTGACATTTACTTTAACCACTCTTTTCCTTTTTATGTACCTGTAGAAACTCTTACTATCTTTTTATATTTTGTACTGGTTTACTTTCATAATCTATCCTCCCCCTCTTTTTTTTTAGTCGTTCTTTGCTGGCTTTTAAAAGTTTCTCAATCCTCTGGCCTCCCACTAGCCTTGGCCACATTGTGTGTCCTTATTTTTAATTTGATACCATCCCTTATTTCCTTAGTTAGCTACGGATGGTTATCCCTTCTCATTTAGATATATTTTTGTTGTGAGTTATGAAATATCTCACATGTCTGCCACTGCTGATCAACCATCCCATACTTTAATCTATTTTCCCAGTCCACTTTAGCCAACTCTGCCCTCATAACGTTGTAGTCTCCTTTTATTTCAGCTTAGGACACTGGTTTGAGAACCAACATTCTCACCCTCCAACTGAATTTGAAATTCAAACCGGTTATGATCACTCATTCCTCGAGGATCCTTTATTACGAGGTCATTTATTAATCCTGTCTCATTACACAGTACTAGATCTAAGATAGCCTGCTCCCTGTTTGGTTCCGCAATGTACTGTTCAAGAAAACTATCCCAGATACACTCTATGAACTCTTCCTCCAGGTTACCCTGGCCAATTTGCTTGTCCAATCAATATGAAGGTTAAAATCGCCCGTGATTATTGCCGTTCCTTTATTACAAGCCTCCATTATTTCTACGTCCAGCAGTGTAGCTACTGTTAGGGGGCCTATAGACTATGCCCACCAGCGACTTTTTCCCCTTATTCCTTATCTCCACCCAAACTGATTCAACATCTTGATCCTCTGAGCCAATATCGTTTCTCACTAACGCATTGATCCCATCCTTTTATTAACAGTGCTACCGCACCTCCTTTTCCTTTCTGTCTGTCCTTCCGAATTGTCAAATACCCCATAATATTTAGTTCCCGGTCCTGGTCACCTTGCAACCACGTCTCTGTAATGGCTATCAGATCATACCCATTTGTATCTACTTGTGCAGTCAACTCACCTATTTTGTTACGAATGCTACATGCATTCAGATAAAGGGCTTTTACATTTGTTTTTTAACCATTTTTTTTTCCTGCTTTAACCCCACTTTCTGATTCACCTTTTATGTTTATACATTCTGGCACGCTCTGGTTTTCATTTCCCCCAGTGCTACCCTGATCTTGTGCCCTCTCCTTATTCTTTGACTTTTTAAATTTTGCTCACCTAAATCCTCCACCCTCCCCCACTAATTAGTTTAAAGCCCTCTCTCCTCTTTCATTCCCCTCCCCCCCCCCCCACACACACTTGAATCGTCTCCTGTACCACAGTGCCATGGTCATTTTGCCCATCCTCCCTGTAGTCATTGTTCTCATCCATACAGGCAGCAAGCACCTCGTACCTGTTGGCAAGGGCTGAGACTCCTCCATCACTACATTCTGATTCGCCATACCTTCCTGACTCAATCATACCCTCCTGTCCCTGACCATTGACTAATTCTAAAAAACTGTTTAACCTAAGGGTTGTGACTACCTCCTGTAACAAAGTGTCCAGGTAACTCTCTGCTTCCCTGCTGCATCGCAGTGTCTGCCACTGAGACTCAAACTCAACATATCTGAGCCGAAGTTCATCGAGTTGCAGACATTTAACCGTAAGTGTGATTGCCTGGGATCATGCTGCTCTCCACAAACTCACACATGCTTTCATATGACACACCACTTGCCATCTCAATCTAACCTTCTAACCTTATTTTATTTATTTAATTAGTTAAAGGTTTTATTCAATCAATTTTTTTATTTAGTTTTAATTAGTTAATCTAGTTTGTTATAATTTAATAAAGTAATAGCTGTTATTCTCCAGCTTTTAATTTAACCCACTACCCTAACTTATAGAGCTATAAAAGCTAATGCTCACCAACCAGTCACCTTACTGCTGTCCTGTGATGTCACTCCTTGATTTTTTTTTGATTCCATTACTTTGCCTCTGCTGCTCCCAGCGAGTTTATTTAATTAAAATTAGATAGACAGCTTTTAAAAAAAAAAATGACTGACTGTTTACGCAATAGATTTACTCTGACTCCGAGCTCTTCCTTCGTGCTCTCCCTGACTTCACTTTTTGGATTTTAACTTTCGCTAGTTTCACTGCCTGCTCTTAAACTATTTTTTATATTAATCATCAGTTCTGAATATTTATTTAACCATTATTTATAGTTAAGTTTAAAAATAAAAAAATGTAATTAGTGTGCATCAAGTAAATTAAGTACTGAACTCAATTTCCTCCGGATCTGCCGCCAATTATGACGTCACTTTGTGATTTTATTTTCTCTGGGGTTGTTGCACTGCCGCTCTTTCCCTTGCTCCTAGCTATCTTTAAATCACCCCTGCTCCCGTGCTCTTCCCTGCTCCCGCTCTCTTCAAATCGCCGCTCTACTGCTCTTTTCACTGCTCCTGCTCTTTTTAAATCTCTGCTTTGCCTTCTGCTCTATCCATCTCCGTCTTAAATTTTAATTGACCCAGCATCCACAGCCTTTTGAGGGAGAGTTTTCCAGATTTCCACTAACCTCTCTCTGGAAATAGTGCTCCCTGATTTCACTCCTAAATGGCCTCGCTCTAATTTTAAGCTTATGCTCCCTTGTTCTGAAGTCCCCCACTAGAGAAAATCCTCAATTAGATCACCCTTTAATTTTCTATACTCAAGGAAATACAAGCCTAGACTATGCAACCTGTCCTCATAATTTAACCTTGAAGCTCTGATATAATTCTGGTGAACCTGCATTGCCCCTCCAAGACCAATATATCTTTCCTCGTGTCCAGTGCCCACAATTGAATGCACTATCCAGAAGGGTCCTGACACATGTTCTGTGCAACTGAAACATCAATTCCTCACACTTTGTATTTCAACCCCCTTGAGATAAAGGCCAACATTTGATTAGCTTTATTGATTATTTTGTACCTGCGCACTAGTTTTTAGTGACTTGGGTACATGGGCACCTAAATCCCTTTACTCGTTCATAGCTCATTGTCTTTTACCTTTAAGAAAATATTCAGATTTGTCTTTCTCTGATCCAAAGTGGATGACCTTGCATTTCTGCATTTTGAATTTCATCTGGCAAACTTTTGCCCACTCACTTAGTCTGTGTATGTCCCTTTTGTAAGTTCCTGCTCCCATCTTCACAACTTATTATGCCTCCTAACTTATGCCATCTGCAGTCTTGGTTATACAGGTTGGACCTCTCTGGTCCGGGACCTTACTGGTGCCGAAACAGAGAATTTTCTGTGGTTCCTGGGCTTACTGCTACCTGTTGATAGGGTGTGCGTGTGTGTTTATGTCCTCAGCACCCACACACTCACTGACTGACAGCCGCTCCCAGCCAATTGCCACACGCACACCGCAGCAGCAACCGAGCCTTTTAAAGTTACAGCCCCTGACCAACACCTTGCACACTCGCTGCGATGGCACAGATAACTGCAGACTGCAAAACTAGAGATTGCATTTCAAACTCACAGGCTGCGAAACTCCGGCCTTGCTCTCTCCGTGTAGAAATCCTCCAGCCACATTTATTTAATGCACTGGTTTGGTGCTCTTTTTTAAAAAAACTCAGGCCGAACTAATGCCAAACCACGGATGTTTCCGGACCAGAGAGGTCCAACCTGCATAGCTCTCTATTCCTTCATCCACGTCATTAATGTATATAATTCGTACAGATCCCTGAGGTACACCTCTTGTCATATCCTACAAAAACAATCCCTTTATTCCTACTCTATGCTTCCTACCTCCCAACCGATTACCAACCTATATTACAAGGTTAACTCTAATTCCGTGTAATTTAATTTTTGCTAATCTCTTGTGCAGAATTTTACCATATTCACGGTGTCCAAAGACAATTTCCTGTGCACCATGCTAGTGACCGCTTCAAAAAAAAATTGGCTAGGTTAATTAGACACGACCTACTCTTCATAAATCCATTCTAACTCTGATCAAATGCTCCTTGTCCAACTGCTCAGGCACTTTATCTCTGATGATGGGGTCCAGTAACAGCCATAACTTATGTTAAACTGATAATCTGCAATTAATTGGCTTCTATCTCCTTCCCTTAACTAAGGGAGTGATATTTACAATTTTCCAATCCAAAGGCACAATTTCTGAATCTAGATATCAGTAGAATATTATAACTTAACACATTTGCAATTCCCTCACCTATTTCTTTTCTGTTACTCTGTGGTGGAAACCATTGGGCCCTGGAGATTTGTCAATTTTAAGTCCTGTTATTTTCTTCGTTAACTTAAAAGAAGTCTGTCATTTCCTTATTGTCCATTCGTCTTAACTGTATATTTAATGGGTGCACATTTTCCTTTATCACATATCAAAGCTAATAGCAAAAGTTTTTATTTAAAGATAATGTTGCAAATGTATTTCATTGCCAATTATTTGACTGTATTTTTAATGTTTTAAATGTATTAGATTGATTGCATGTGACTGAGAACAAGGAAGAGATAGGTGAAGGTACAAGAGATAGGAAGGGAACAAACCAGCCCTACATTATAAAACATAACTGATGTTTTGCACGGTGTTCTCATTTTTATTGTTTTTTCTTTTCCATGATGCACCAGAAATGTAAGAATCAGCGGTTGGGACTGTAATTTAAATTCTCCATTGTTACTGAAATTTTAAATTTTTCAGGTACAGCAGGGCAGAACTGGAAATCCCGAGAAAGAGCCAGAGATACCACCCCCTAAGATGGATTTCCCTTCTCCTCCAAATCGTTGCAGGGCAGGACCTCCACCCAACAGGTCAGAACCTAGGCAAAGGCAGGTCCAGTGGAAATTTTGCATTTTCTTTTAGTAGTTATTGCTATTGTTTTAATAAAGCATAATAGATATGAGATTTTGGTATTATGTCCATTTAATGTGCTTCCAAACTTGGATTCTGTCTCGAGAAAACATTTTGGGCTCTGAGCATTCGGGTGAAATACTGGTGAGAGCCAAGATTGAGAGCTACTATATTTGAGGTGGTTAATTAAGAGCATCATACAAGAAGCTTATTGATGTAACATTAGAATATACTGTGTTGGGCTGAGTATACAACTCAAAGAAGCTGTTTATCCATTTGAATTGGTGAAGGTGTGTCGGCAAGATGGGGACTGCGAGTGGAGGAAATAAAGAAAGACTTACATTTATATAGTGCCTTTCACGACCACCAGATGTCTCAAAGTGCTTTACAACTAGTGAAGTACTTTTGGAATGTCGTCACTGTTGTAATGTGGGAAACGCAGCAAGCTCCCACAAAACGGGTCAGGTTTCGGCCTGAGTTCCTATTTTTTTTGAGCAACTAGTTTAGAATGGAGTATCTTCGAAATTGCAATTCTCGGCATTTAGTTTGCTCCAGTTCTATTGGGTTAGAACAGTTTCATTTTAGAACAGATTTATTTTTTCAAAAGGGGGCGTGTCCGGCCACTTACGCCTGTTTTGCAAGTTTAAGCAGCGAAAACTTACTCCAAACTAACTTATAATGGAGTAAGTGTAGATTTTTGTACGCTCAGAAAAACCTTGCCTACACTTATAAATCAGGCGTAAGGAACGAGAGATGGAGGGGAGGGGGGGTGGGGGCGGAAGGGAAGTTTACAAACATGAAACACATCACTTTTGCAAATATAGAGCCATCATCCATAATAAATGATAAATAAATCAACCAATAAATCAATCAAAAAAAATTAAACATTTAAAAAAAAATTTAAAAATCAATAAATAAAAAATTAAGTTTCTACTCACCGAGTGCAGCACCGGGAGCCCTCCAATAGCGTGCTGGGACGGGCCCCCTCCCTCCCAGTGTGTCCCTGTGTCTGTCAGTGTCTCTCTGTCTGTCAGTGTCTCTATGTTTCTGACAGCGAGGGGAGAGGAGGGGGGGGGGGGAGGAGGGGAGGAGAAGAGAGAAGAGGAGGAGGAGGGGGGGGAGAAAGGGGGAAGAAGAGAGAGGAGGAGGAGGGGGGGGGAGAAAGGGGGAAGAAGAGAGAGGAGGAGGAGGGGGGGGGGAGGGAGAAGAGAGAGAGAGAGAGAGAGGAGGAGGGGGGGGGAAGAGAAGAGAGAGGAAGAGGAGGAGGAGGAGGGGGGGGGGAG
The DNA here is from genome assembly GCF_044704955.1 of Pristiophorus japonicus. Lineage (NCBI taxonomy): Eukaryota > Metazoa > Chordata > Chondrichthyes > Pristiophoridae > Pristiophorus > Pristiophorus japonicus. The sequence goes on along the minus strand of NC_091978.1, from coordinate 154,727,728 downwards.
AGAAGAGAGGAGGAGGAGGGGGGGAGAAGAGAGAGAGAGAGGAGGGGGGGGTTTGAAGAGGGAGGGGGAGGGAGGCTAAATGGGCCAGGCCGACGAGAGGAAGCCGGGCCCTGTGGGGGGGGGGGAACAGACTGGACCGGGAGCTGAAAGGAGTGGGGGGGCCAAGTCCGATCTTCGCTGCCCCAGTAGGACTAATGGCGGCGTGCTTCGCACACAGCCTCGGCAGCCTGGAGGTACTCCACATGCGCGCGCATGTGCTGAGGTCCCGGCAATGTTTTCAGCGCCGGGACCTGGCTCCACCCCCCACAGCATGTGCTGCGCTCCGCCAAGGGCCTGGAACATTCCAGCAGCGAGGAGAATACCAAGGTAAGTTTTAGGCACGGGAATCAGGCGTAGCACGTGGGGCTGTGGCCTGAAACTTGACCCCAGAGCACTGTGATAATGATCAGATCATCTGTTTTTGTTACTTGAAGGATAAATATTTGCCAGGACACCGGACATAATTCCCCTGCTCTTTTTCGAAATAGTGCCTTGGGATCTTTTACATCCACCTGAGAGAGCTGATAGGGCCTCGGTTTGTCTCATCCTAATGATGGCACCTCTGACAGTGCAACATTTCCTCAGCACTGCACTGGAATGTCAATGTAGATTTTTGTGCTCAAGTTGCTGGAGTAGGGTTTGAACCCACAACCTTCTGACTCTGAGGCAAGAGTGCTACCCACTGAGCCACAGCTGACACATTCGACAATAAATTCGATAATGACACACATGACAAAACTTGAGGTGTTTGGTTCAAACATTTTCAAGTTAATTTAATTTTTTTATTAGTTTGTTTACAGCATATGTTCTATTTTCAAACTTTTTATTCCTTTTGAGAAGATAATGGTTTTTGCTTTCCTTGTACTTGTTTCTGTGTTTTATATGCAATTGCGGTATATGTTATGAATGAATAAGAGATGGCAAGCTTAGACTTATCATTTAAGGAATTCTTTCCACCCGCATCAAATTTACTGGAATTGTTTATTACGACCATTCAATAAATTTTTAATTATGGAATTAACTAAGATTTTGCTGAGTATAGATTATCACTGCAGGTTAATCCCGACTGAACCGAAATGAACTTTTGCAATTTAACTAAGTCATGTAATTTAAAAAAGCACATTACCTTCATATTGCATCTTGAAAATTCTGGTCATTGGGATAATTGTGTTCCATCTTTGAATTATATATGCATTATAATAATTAATGGCAAATAGGACTTGGTAACTTGTATCCAAGCATGGTTGAGACATAAAAGCACTGAAACTTTTGGTATCGCTGTAATTATCACCGAAGCCCCAGAAATTTGTGTTTAATTGTGTTGCAAATTGTAATGCACATTTTATCATTTTAAGTTTTTGTACAGCTAGCTTTAATTTTCTATAGCTCCATGTAGTATGAATTTTGTGTTAAAACGTTATTTTGCTTTGGATGAAATAAAGCAATACTGCAATAATATAATAGCTGAAGATTTACAGTGCCTCATGTTAAAAGCATATTTCACAGCAGGCTCACAAAAGTTGTACTTTTGAGATTTACTCCGAGCATTGCTTGTTCCTTGAAGCTTTAAAATTTTATGGTACAGATACATTTTTAATATAGAATCATGGAAATGAAAGCACAGAATGAGACCATTTGGCCCATTGTCCTGTTGAAATACTAACTCTTCAGTTGTACCAATCACCAATCAAATTTTAAATGCTAAGGGCAAGAAATGAGCAAAATTACCGTTTTCGCTTCGCTAACTTTTATCAGGCCGGAAATTCAACCTTTAATTTGCGCAGTGATAAAAATCGGCGTCGCACGAGGTGCGCCACGATCCTCGACCACTTTATTCCGAGGCCGATACCGCTGCGAGAGAGGCCTTGGGAGGGCGGAAAAACACCAAAAAATAAATTGCAAAAAACAAAACACAAAAATTCACAAAACATTTTATAAGGCACTTTATCAAATCGCTAAAAAAATAAAAACTTTAACTTACCTTTTTTGCAGGTCTTCATACTTACCGCTGCTGGCAGGGCTGCACGACAGGTTTTACCCTGTCGGTATTCTGAGCGCAGAATACGGGTGCAGAGAGAGCCAAATTTTTGCCGATAACGCATTTTCGACTGTTTCACGACGGCGCTCCTCTCCCCAGCGGTACGTGGAAAGCGCCGTCGCACAAAGGTCACTGAATTTCCCGTCGACCGGGTTTTCGCCAAAAAGGGTGAAATTGCACCAAAAACCCGATCACAAAATCACCCAATTTCTAGCCCTAAGTCTGCCTCAATAGCTATATGTGGTCAAAGTGTTCTATATCCTAATGACGGTCTGTGTGGAAAAAAACATTCTTCTAACTCTCCCCATGGTTCTTCTAGTGATGTTCTTCAGTCTGTGCCCTCTTACCTATTCGGCAAGCAGTGGAAAGAAACAACCTTTTAATGTTTACATGCTTAAAACATGAAGGGGTTGTTAAATTCACGAGCGCCAAAATTTAGGTGCGCACCGACTACAATCCTAGTTTGTGTAATCGCTCCTTGTAATTTAATCCCTGGAGTCCAGATATCATTCTGATAAATCCTCCAAAGCCAATATATCCTTCCGAAGGTGCCCATAACTGCTCACAGCATTCCAGGTGTGGCCTAACCAGTTCTTTAAATAGCTGTAACATCATTTCTAGTGTTCTAGTCCTCTAGATGTAAAGGCCAGCATTCCATTAGCCTTTTTGATTTATTTTCTGTACGTGTTCATGACATTCTAACATGACTATCTATGTACATGGGCCCCTTAGTCTCTTTGGAACGCCAATGTTTCTAGCTTTTCACCGTTTAGAAAGTATTCTGTTATATCCATTTTAGGTTCAGTGATTTGAAGCTGTTGGCCTGTTTCTGTACTCATTTTTGGAGTACGATGGCATTTGAATGTGAGAAATGGACATGGATGTGCAGATCTCCTGTTTGTCTGAACCGAGTGCTAACCTGAATTAAAAGTGCACATGGCAATCTTTTATTCACATCATGAAGCACTCTTAAATTGAGCACGTGAACATAGAAACAAAGAAACATAGAAAATAGGTGCAGGAATAGGCCATTCAGCCCTTCGAGCCTGCACTACCATTCAATATGATCATGGTTGATCATGCAACTTCAGTACCCCATTCCTGCCTTCTCTCCATGCCCCCTGATCCCTTTAGCCATAAGGGCCACATCTAACTCCCTTTTGAATATATCCAATGAACTGGACTCAACAACTTTCTGTGGTAGAGAATTCCATAGGTTCACAATTCTCTGGGTGAAAAAGTTTCTCCTCATCTCGGTTTTCGATGGCTTACCACTTATCCTTAGACTGTGAGTGACCCCTGGTTCTGGACTTCCCCAACATCGGGAACATTCTTCCCACATCTAATCTGTCCAATCCTGTCAGAATTTTATATGCTTCTATGAGATCCCCTCTCATTCTTCTAAACTCCAGTGAATACAGGCCCAGTCGATCCAGTCTTTCTTCGTATATCAGTCCTGCCATCCTGGGAATCAGTCTGCTGAACCTTTGCTGCACTCCCTCAATAGCAATAATGTCCTTCCTCAGATTAGGGGGCCAAAACTGCACACAATACTCAAGGTGTGGTCTCACCAAGTCCCTGTACAACGGCAACAAGACCTCTCTGATCCTATACTCAAATCCTCTCGCTATGAAGGCTAACATGCCATTTGCTTTCTTTGCTACTTGCTGTACCTGCATACCTACTTTCAATGACTGATGTACCATGGCACCCAGGTCTCGTTGCACCTCCCGTTTTACTAATCTGTCACCATTCAGATAATCTGCCTTCCTGTTTTTGCCACCAAAGTGGATAACCTCACACTTATCCACATTATACTGCATCTGCCATGCATTTGCCCACTCACCTAAGCTGTCCAAGTTACCCTGCAGCCTCTTAGCATCCTTCTCACAGCTCACACTGCCACCCAGCTTAGTGTCATCTGCAAACTTGGAGATATTGCATTCAATTCCTTCGTCTAAATCATTAATATATATTGTAAATTGCTGGGGTCCCAGCACTGAACCTTGCGGTACCCCACTAGTCCCTGCCTGCTATTCTGAAAAGGACCCGTTTATTCCCACTCTTTGCTTTCTGTCTGCCAACCAGTTCTCTATCCACGTCCATACATTACCCCCAATCCCATTTGCCTTAATTTTGCACACTAATCTCCTAAGTGGGACCTTGTCAAAAGCTTTTTGAAAGTCCAAATACACCACATCCACTGGTTCTCCCTTATCCACTCTCCTAGTTGCATCCTCACAAAATTCTAGAAGATTTGTTGAGCATGATTTGCCTTTCATAAATCCATGCTGACTTGGACCGATCCTGTCGCTGCTTTCCAAATGCGCTGCTATTAGATCTTTAATAATTGATTCCAGCATTTTCCCCACTACCGATGTCAGGCTAACCGGTCTATAATTCCCTGTTTTCTCTCCCTCCTTTTTTTAAAAGTGGGGTTACATTCGCTACCCTCCAGTCCATAGGAACTGATCCAGAGTCCAGGGAATGTTGGAAAATGACCACCAATGCATCTACTGTTTCTAGGGCCACTTTCTTAAGTACTCTGGGATGCAGACTATCAGGCCCTGGGGATTTATCGGCCTTCAATCCCATTAATTTCCCTAACACAATTTCCTGACTAATAAGGATTTCCTTCAGTTCCTCCTTCTCGTTAGACCCTCAGTCTCCTAGTATTTCCAGAAGGTTAGACCCTCAGTCCCCTAGTATTTCCTTAGTGAAGACAGAACCAAAGTATTTGTTCAATTGGTCTGCCATTTCTTGGTTCCCCATTATAAATTCTCTGAATTAACTGTGTCATTCGCCATCTTAATGAAGAATTCTACCATATTATGGTCACTCTTCCCCAAGGGGCCTTGCACAACAAGATTGCTAATTAATAATTTCTCATTACACAACACCCAGTCTAGGATGGCCAGCTCTCTCGTTCGTTCCTCGACGTATTGGTCTAGAAAACCATCCCTTATTCACTCCAGGAAATCCTCCTCCACCGTACTGCTACCAGTTTGGTTAGCCCAATCTATATGTAGATTAAAGTCGCCCATGATAACTGCTGAAAGTTTATTGCACAGATTCCTAATTTCCTGTTTGATGCCATCCCCCAACCTCACTGCTACTGTTTGGTGGTCTGTACACAACTCCCACTAACGTTTTCTGCCTTTGGTGTTCTGCAGCTCTACCCATACAGATTCCACATCATCCAAGCTAATGTCCTTCCTTACTATTGCGTCAATCTCATCTTTAACCAGTAACGCTATCCCACCTCCTCTTCCTTTATGTCTATATTTCCTGAATATTGAATACCCTTGGATGTTGAGTTGCCAGCCTTGGTCATCCTGGAGCCATGTCTCCGTAATCCCAATTACATCATATCCGTTAACAGCTATCTGCGCAGTTAATTCATCCACCTTATTACGAATGCTCCTCGCATTGAGACACAGCTTCAGGCTTGTTTTTTTAACACTCTTTGTCCTTTTAGAATTATGTTATAATGTGGCCCTTTTTGATTTTTGCTCTTGATTTCTCTGCCCTCCACTTTTCCTTATCTCCTTTCTACCTTTTACTTCCCTCTACCTCCCTGCATAGATTCCCATCCCCCTGCCAGATTAGTTTAAACCCTCCCCAACAGCACCAGCAAACACTCCCCCTAGGACATCGGTTCCGCTCCTGCCCTGGCAGACCGTCCGGTTTGTACTGGTCCCACCTCCCCCAGAACCGGTTCCAATGTCCCAGTAATTTGAATCCCCCCCCCCCCCCCCCATTCCTCAAGTTATGTATTCATCTTAACTATCCTGCTATTTCTACTCTGACTAGCACGTTGCACTGGTAGCACTCCTGAGATTACTACCTTTTGAGGTCCTACTTTTTAATTTAACTCCTAGCTCCCTAAATTCAGCTCGTAAGACCTCATCCCGTTTTTTTACCTATATGCACCATGACAACTGGCTGTTCACCCTCCCCCTCCAGAATGCCCTGCAGCTGCTCCGGGACATCCTTGACCCTTGCACCAGGGAGGCAACATACTATCCTGGAGTCTCGATTGCAGCTGCAGAAACGCCTATCTATTCCCCTTACAATAGAATCCCCTACCACTATAGCTCTCCCACTCTTTTTCCTGCCCTCCTGTGCAGCAGAGCCACCCATGGTGCCATGAACTTGGCTGCTGCTGCCTTCCCCTGATGAGCCATCTCCTCCAACAGTATTCAAAGTGGTATATCTGTTTTGAAGGGAGATGACCGCAGGGGACCCCTGTACTACCTTCCTACTCCTGCTCTGCCTGATGGTCACCCATTCCCTATCTGCCTTTGTAACCTTTACCTGCGGTGTGACCAACTTACTAAACATGCTATTCACGACATCCTCAGCATCGCAGATGCTCCAGAGTGAATCCATGCGCAGCTCCAGTGCCACAATGTGGTCTATCAGGAGCTGCAGCTGGACACACTTCCTGCACACATAGCGGTGTCCCTGATTTCCCACATAGCACAGGAGGAGCATGACACGGGTCTGGGCTCTCCTGCCATGACTTAACCCTTAAATTAACTTAATTTAGCAACAATGCCAAAGATTTCCTACCGAAAGGAAAAAGAAAAATACTCACCAATCCACCAGCCAATCACTTACCCGCTTGGCTGTGACGTCACACTTCAATTTTGATTTTTTTTTAAAAAACTTTTTGTCTCTGCGCTAGCTGGCTCCTCCGACTCTCGGGGCCCCTTTTACGGGCCTCTCGATCGTCCCGCTCCTGCTCCTGTGGCTCCTCCGACTCTTGGGGCCCCTTTTATGGGCCTCTCGATCGTCCCGCTCCTGCTCCGCTGGCTCCTCCGACTCTCTGACCCCTTTTATGGGCCTCTCGATTGTCCCGCTCCAGCCATTTCTCTTGCACATTTTATTCAGCTTATGAAGTGGTGAACCTCGCTTCTCCAAAGCATGACTAATCTGTCCATCTTTTCTATCCCCTCCCTCCTTACTATCTAGAGAATTTATTTTTAACTGTGCAGAGATTCGTTTAACGGGAGGGTAGAGAGCTTGTGAAACTACGATGAAAGTAAGGTTTTTAAAGATTCATGATTAGGATTTACACACAGCATTCTGAAATCAAGACCGCCTACTGTTACCTCGGTAATATCACCTATCTCTACCTCTGCCTCAGCTCATCTGCTGCTGAAACCGTCATCCATGCTTTTGTTCCCTCAAGACTATGAGGTAACTATTCCAATGCTCCCCTGACCGGCGCCTCATCTTCCATCCTCTGTAAACTTCAGCTCATCCAAAACTCTGCTGCCTGTATCCTAATGCACACTAAGTTTGTTCGCCCGTCATCTTTGTTCTCGTTGACCTACATTGGCTCCCAGTCCAGCAATGCCTCAATTTAAAATTCTCGTGTTCAAATCTCTCCATGGTCTCGCCCCTCCCTGACTCTGCAACCTCCTCCTGCCCAATAACCTTTTGGGATCTCTGCATTCTTCCAATTATGCATCTCTGATTTCCTGCACCCCGCTCTAGAATGCCCCCTCTGCCTCGCTACCCTTCCCCCCCCTCCTTTAAGATACACCTTAAAACCTGCCTCTTCCTGTCCTGATACCTAATACGTTAAAGGTGGTATATAAATGCAAGTTATTGTATAAGAAGTGATCCGAGAACTATTTCAGAAAAAGTGTAATTGATATATGGAATAAATTACCAGAGAATACTATTGAAGCAAGCATTATAAATAGGTTGGAGAAAGCTGGATTATTTCTGGGGGAAAGGATGGTAGAGGGTTTTTTTGGATCAGCCAAAAAGGGGTGGATTTGTTGAGCCAAATGATCTTGTCCTATGCTTTAAAATTTGTAGTTTCCCATTTCCTAGTTTGAATGAGTGTTTATTACTACTATCTTCAAGATAGCAGACCTTTTATTAACTCTTAATGGATAAGCCTGAAATGTGTAATTTGTAGTGGGTACTTGCTTGTAATGCATTTAGGGTCATTGTTCAGTTTACATAAAATTTTAATTTACTAATGTTGCTGTTTACAAAATCATCCAGATTATGTTTGTTGCCACTAGCTTAATCGATAACCTGTTTTTCAGAAGGCTGTCTGGGTCCATCGAGGTTATTGGAGGCCAGTTAATTACCATTGCTCGTGTGGAGGGCCGACGTCGGGACAGGGGTGGAGCAGATGAAAATGCTATCCAGGTTTGTTTGCTACTTGTATACAAATAATCCAAGAATTAATCTTATGTTTTATGCAAGATAAGTATTTTCTGGGCTTTTTTTTTTAAAAAGGACTGTAGTTTCATATTGCAGCGGAGGCAATTCAAATGATTTGCTGTGTAAGAATAAGTCTAGCCATTAGTACATTTATTTAAAAAAAAAAAGTAAAACTTGCAAACAGTTTCTATAAACTTGAACTGTGTTTTTTTCACAAGTATTTTTGTTGGAAGTGGTAGGTGCTGATATTCATGTTCTAACTGGCAGGAAAGATTTGATGTTTGTTGAAATTCTCGAGAGCTGAGTTTAATGTATACAATTCTAGAAGTGTCCTGGTTGTACTTCCATTCTTTTGCATAATTAGCCTCGTGTGCGATTCCTGGGGTACGTTATCAGCACATCCAGTATTTTTAATCAACTGAAGTGGAGCAATGAAGGAGTGGAAGTTTGGTGCCATTCATAATCGGGTTGAAATTTAAAAATACTGTTTTTGTGTGGGTGGGGTCAGGGGTGGGGGAAGTCAAGTGAAGAGTAAGACAAGTAAGTGAGTTGGTGCATTTTGTAGTGATTTAATGTAGAGTTCAGGGAGTTGCTTATTAAATCTAACATTTAAATTTCAAAATCATTGCAGTTTCCTCTCCAGCCTATAGTCAGAATTTTACAGCACAGAAGCAGGCTGTTCAGCCTAACCGGTCTTTGTCGGTGTTTATGCTCTTTACAAGCCGACTTCATCTAACTCTACCAACATATAGAGCGGGGGGAAATTACCCCCTTTAAGGGCAGTTGCCGCCTCAATGGGATGGTAAGTCCTTTCCGCCCAGGGACAGGCAGCGGGGCCGACCCATCTACAATTGCCCCCCCCGAGCCGGGGGCGACAGGAACAGGTTTCCGCCACGTCCTGTGTTGCCCCGTCCGGCGGTGACTCCTTTTCCGACCCGTGGTTGCGCAGCTGCCGCCGGTCGGTGCCCCCGACAGCTTCACGTGGTGGGAAGCTGCCAGCGGCTGGGCAGGGAGGGTGCACAGCTGCGGCCGCCATTTTGTTTTAATTGTCGGCCAACAATAGCGGTCGCTGGTTCAGCCGGGCCTCCAACAGGCAGCCCAGCGCCCCCTCTTGGAGGTACATTGCTTCGCGATGCAGCACGTCCATGTTGCGCTGATGTCGATCACCATCCCAAGACCGCCTCCAACGGGCGCAAGAAGGCAGTGTCAGAGTTAAAGAGCCCAATTTTCCACCCCTTCTCTCTGACTCCTGCCGGGTGGTGATAATTTGAATTATCCGACCTGAGCGGAGGGCATTTTCCGGCCCATAAAGTCTAAACTTTGTTAAATAATGGTAAATGCAGTGGTTTGTAGAATTGTCTTTGAAATCTTAGAACTATGGCCACTTGAGCTTGCTCTGCCTTTCAGTAAGATCATGGGTGAACTTCTACATCAACTCCACTTGCCCACACTATCTCCACATCCCTCGCGTCCCTTCACACCCAAAAATCTGTCGATCTCAGCCTTGAATATACTCATTGACTGAGAGCCCACAGCCCTCTAGGGTAGAGAATTCTAAAGATTCACAACCCTCTGAGTGAAGAAATTTCTCCCCTTCTCCGTCCTAAATGGCTGACCCCTTATCATGAGACTATGAGCCCTAGTTCTAGACTCTCCAGCCAGGGGAAACAATCTCTCGGCATCTACCCTGTCGAGCCTTTTGTACGTTTCAATGAGATCACCTCTCAGTCTCCCAAATACCAGATAATATAGGCCCATTCTACTCGATCTCTCTGTAATTTGTGTACAAGGTCACCCACATTTCTCTGAATACCAAAATTTCACAATCTCACCATTTTTAAAATATTCTGCTTTTCTATTTTCTTAGCAAAGTGGATAACTTCACACTTCCCCCTCTTTATCCTCCATCTGCCACCTTGTTGCCCAATTATTTAACTGGTCAATATCCCTTTGCATGTTCTTTGCATCCTCCTCACAGCTTACGTTCCCACCTAACTTTGTACATCAGCAAACTTCGATATATTATACCCGGTCCCCTCATCTAAATCATTGATATAGATTGTAAATAGCTGTGGCCCAAACACTCATCCTTGCGGCACTCCACTAGTTTCACCCTGCCATTCATCCTACTCCCTATTTTCTGTCCGTTAACCAATCCTCAATCCATGCAAATATATTATCCCCAATCCCATGAGCCCTAATTTGTGCAATAACCTCTTGTATGGCACCTTATTGAATACCTTCTGAAAATCCAAATATATTACATCCACTAGTTTCCCCCTTATTTACCCTGCTAGTTACACCCTCGAAAAACTATAACGGATTTCTCAAACATGACTTCCCTTTCATAAAACCGTGTTGACTCTGCCAAATCATGTTGTGATTTTCTAAGTGTCCTGTTGTCATGTCCCTAATAGTTTAGCATTTTCCTCGCTTCCGATTTCAAGCTAGCTGGCCTAAAGTTTCCTGTTTTCTCTCTCCCTCTTTTCTTGACAGCAGGGTTACATTTTCTATCATCCAATCCACTGTGACTGTTCTAGAATCTGGAAGATCAAAACCAGTGCATCCACTAACTCTGCTGCCATCTCTTTTTAAAATCCTAGGATGTAAGCCATCAGGCCCACGGGATTTGTCGGCTTGTTAGTCTCATTAAATTCTCCAATACTTCTTCATTACTAATATTAATTACTTTCTCACTGTCATTAGACCCTTGGTTCCGCACAATTTCTTGTATGTTTGTGTTTTCTGCTGTGAAGACAGGTACAAAATACTTGCTTAACGACCCTGCCATATCCTTATTCCCATTCTTATTTCTCCTGCCTCTGCTTCTAAGGGACCCACGTTTACTTTCGCTAATATCTTTTTTTACATACTTGTAAGAATTCTTGCAGTCTGTTTTTATGTCTCTTGCTAGTTTACTCTCTCATTCCATTTTCTCCCTTTTTTTCAATTGCTTGCTCAGCCTTTGTTGATTTCCCTCTTAATCCTCAGGCTTACTACTCTTTTTGGCAACATTGTAAGCCTCTCTCAATCGAATACTATCCTTAACTTCTCTAGTTAGCCATGGTTCTACCACTTTTCCAGTACTTTTTATTCCTCAAGGAAATGTATATTCATTGAGAATTATTAATTATTTAGATGTTTGCTATTCCTTATCTACCATCATCTCTAATACAATTTCCCAATCTAAACTGAGCCAACTCGCCCCGTAATTCCGTAATTGGCTTTGTTTGAATTTAGGAACCTGGTTTCGTATTTAACCACACTGTTCTCAAACTTAATACAAAATTCTATCGTATTCTCTTCACTCTTTCCCCAGAGAATCTTTTTACTAAAGATTACTTAATAACCCTGTCTTATTATTCAAGACTAAATCTAAAATAGCTTGTTCCGTAGTTGATTTATTGACATTGTTGTAGAAAACTGTCTCAAATGCATTCCATGAACTCGTCCTCCAAGCTGTTTTTGCCAATTTGGTTTGTCCAGTCTATATGAAGATTCAAGTCCCCCATGATTATTGCATTACCCTTGTTACATGCTCCTCTAATTTCCTGATTTATACTCTGTCCAATACTATGATTGCTATCAGGGGGCCAATAAGCTACTCCCACCAGTGTTTTTGCTCTTTGTTTCTTCGCTCACCCATACTGATTCTACATCCTGTTTTTCTGGGCTATGATCCTTTCTCACTACTGCCTTTATCTCATCCTTTATTATCAGGGCTCCCACACCTCCTTTGCTTATCTTTTCTAAAATTCAAGTATGCTGGAATATTTAGTTCCCAACCTTGGTCGCCCTGCAACCACGTCTCAGTAATGGCTACTAGATCAAACCCATTTATCTCTGTTCCATTAACATAGAAACATAGAAAGTAGGTGCAGGAGCAGGCCAGTCGGCCCTTCGAGCCTGCACCGCCACTCAATAAGATCATGGCTGATTATTCAACCTCCGTACCCCTTTCCTGCTTTCTCTCTATACCCCTTGATCCCTTTGGCCGTAAGGGCCATATCTAACTCCCTTTTGAATATATCTAACGAACTAGCCTCAACAACTTTCTGCGGTAGAGAATTCCACAGGTTAACCACTCTCTGAGTGAAGAAGTTTCTCCTCATCTCGGTCCTAAATGGCTTACCCCTTATTCTTAGACTGTGAACCCTGGTTCTGGAACTCCCCAGCAACGGGAAGATTCTTCCTGCCTCTAACCTGTCCAATCCCGTCAGAATTTTATGTTTCTATGATATCCCCCCTCATTCTTCTAAACTCCAGTGGATAAAAGCCCAGTTGATCCAGTCTCTCCTCATATGTCAGTCCTGCCATCCCGGGAATCAATCTGGTGAACCTTCGCTGTACTCCCTCAATCGCAAGAACGTTCTTCCTCAGATTAGGAGACCAAAACTGAACACAATATTCCAGGTGTGGCCTCACCATTTCCCTGTACAACTGCAGTAAGACCTCCCTGCTCCTGTACTCGCATCCCCTAGCTATGAAGACCAACATAGCACTTGCCTTCTTCACCGCCTGCTGTACCTGCATGCCAACTTTCAATGACTGATGTATCATGACATCCAGGTCTCGTTGCACCTCCCCTTTTCCTAATCTGCCACCATTCAGATAATCTGCCTTCGTGTTTTATCCACATTATACTGCATCTGCCCACTGACCTAACCTGTCGTATAAATACGTATAAATTTACCCTTCCCTCAACTCTCCCTCCCCCTTATTAGTTTAAAGGCCTGTAAATCTAGATGGTAATATTGAGATGATCTTTCTGTATCTAAATGGAGTTGATCATTAAAGCATGCACAAAGTTGCAATATCAACTTGTAAGGGCTTCAGTTAAATATTTTCTCATTTGTACTTCTAAAATAACAGGTGGAGTCAAGATTGAGGCACAGTACATAGGCACCTTCAATCGCATCCCTCTAACACCCCGTAATCTCCCATAAAAGCTTTTAGAATAAACAAATGCATGTGAAGGTGGCTTTACTAACTAACCAACTATCATAAGTTCAAATGTTTGACTTGATAATTTGAGTAGCTTCTTTCTAGGTTTACCATAACCTTTTCGAGTACATCTAATTCTGAATTTAATTATCTTTTCTTTTGCCCAAAAGGTTCTTGGAGACCACGCAGTAGCAGAATTTAATAACAACACTGTTACAAAACGTCCTCCATTTATGCCTCCAGGGGCACCTCCGCCTCACCTAACTGGTCCACCTCCCCCATTCCTGCCCCCTCCTCCACCTGTCAATGCGGGACCTCCAATTCTTCATCCACCAGGTCAGAGTTCTGCACTTAGTTCCGGTATCGAAATGCACATTTTCAGTTTGGTATTTGGTTTCAATGTCTGCTCATGAGTCTGAGAATTTTGGATCCTGATTCTGCATAGAGTACTGCATGCAGGGTTAAACCTCAGCTTATAGATAATTAAAAATAGTTTTAATTGTCGTTGAACTGGGGCCGTGCGTTCATTTTATACTTGGAGGTGAAAGGCAAACAAAGTACTTTCAATGCAAAATGTTTGATTTCCCCCACGCCATTTAGTTAATAATCTACTGAAGTAATTTTAGTTTCTCCCAATTTAGTTAACTGGCACTAAGGCCCAAAATGCCAGGTCTTCATATTGGGAGGAAAAAATCTGACTGAATTTCCTTGGTCCAGCTTCATGGAAACCTGATATTCCAAGCCATACAGCTAGTTAGCTAGTATTTGTGGTGGATTACTTCGTAGTCAATTCCACAGAATCAGGAAAGGTGGTCAGGAGCCCTTTTTGTCTCGGTACCTTGTTTTAAAAATAAATACTAGGACGTCATCCAGAACCAAAAGGAATCAGGTAAAAGAGATTTTAAGCCACTGTGGCATGTTTTCTAACTCGTAATACTTTTATGTTGAAAGTACTTTTGCACCCTCCTTTTGGTTATGGTCTCTTTTAAGAAAAAGCTCTTAATTGTAAAAGCATGTTGATAGTGGCTGTGCTTGGTCATAATAAATGTACAGTGCTGTGCAGAATTCATGGATTCCGTACAGTTTTTTGTCAGTATTTTTAGCTGATGGTTTTTGACAGTGTAGTTCCCTGGAGAGCTTCGATTGATAGAATCATAATTTATTTGTGATTCTGTGATTAGTGTATGGGCGGGTACTAATTATTGACCCAAGGCAAGAAATAGATTTCTTCCTTGTATAAATGCGCAAATTTGCAATGAAAGGATTGAAGAACACGAAGATTTCTTTTTTTTTCCCAACTTGAAAAATGCACTTTATATTTATTTGTAAAGCTTCAGAACCCGAAGCTCCAAATTGGCATCTGCTAAGTTATGTGGATTTGGCTCATGCCTAGCTATATTTTAATTGTGCCGTTTCCAGTGCTTAATCTTCAAAGCAGTTTCTAAAATAGAACTTAAAATCTGTTGGGTTCCTTGAAAAAAGACTGCTGTTACCTGTGAATAGTATGCCTGTGCCAAAAACATTAACTCACTACAAATATAAAACATCCTGTGGAAGACTCTTTGAAATCTGTATTAAACACAGCACCACTTAATCAGACTTTATTTTATTAACCTTATAGTTTGTGATGTCCAACTTTTAGTGAGCTTTTTTAAAAAATTAACTTTTCATGTACATCTTTGCTTTTATATATAGACTATTTAAAATTTTTTAAGAAAAGAATTTCTATATTGGAACATTTTTGTATTATTTACTGTCATATAAGTTACCTATCTGTTGCTTTGTAAATAAAGAATCCTTCTACCTGAATTTTTAAAATCAATTAGAGTGTGGACCCTCCATATTCCAGACTTAATGACGCAGAAATTAAGGTCGGAGGCTTCCGGCGGGTGGTTCCTTCCTGGTAGTCCCGGAGGAACATAGGCCTCAAGTTTCCACATGATTTGCTCCTGATTTTTAGGAGCAACTGGTGTAGAACGGAGTATCTTAGAAATCGGAATTCTCGTCATTTAGTTTGCTCCAGTTCTAGTCAGTTAGAACAGGTTCACTTTGGAACAGAATTTCTTTTTCAAAAGGGGGCGTGTCCGGCCACTTATGCCTGTTTTCAAAGTTTCGTCAGTGAAAACTTACTCCAAACTAACTTAGAATGGAGTAAGTGAAGATTTTTGTACGCTCGAAAAAACCTTGTCTACACTTTAGAAAATCAGGCGTAGGGAATCGGGGGGGGTTTAAAGGGAAGTTTACAAACATTAAACAATTCAGTTTTACAAATAAAGAGCCATCAATAATAAATGATAACTACATCAATAAATCAACCAATAAATCAATCAAAAAAATTAATAAGAAATTTTTTAAAATCAATAAATAAAACATTTTCTACTTACCGACTGCAGCACCGGGAGCCCTCCAACAGCATGCTGGGATGCCCCACCCAGTGTGTCTCTGTCAGTGTCTCTATCTCTCTGTCTGTCTGTGTGTGTCTCTCATTCTCTGTCTGTCAGTGTCTGTGTTTCTGACAGCGAGGGGAGGGGGTTAGAGGGAGGGGATGGGGGGGGGAGAAGGGGATATGGGGGGGAGAAGGGGATGGGGTGGGGGGGGGAGAAGGAGATGGGGTGGGGTGGGGGTGGAGAAGGAGAAGGAGATGGGATGGGGGTGGAGAAGGAGATGGGATGGGGTGGGGGCGGAGAAGGAGATGGGGATGGGGGGGGCGGGGGGGAGAAGGAGAAGGGGGAGGGAGGCTGAACGGGCCGGGCCCGAGACTTCGGGCAGGGCCCGTCCACAGCACCAGATTTACAGGTAGGTGGCGTTGGGTCGGATCGGGGGGGGTGGTGGGAGGGAGGTCGGTTCGGGTCGGGGGGAGGAAGGTCAGATCTGATCCAGTTCGGGGGCGGGGGGTGGAGCGGGAGTCGGGTCGGTGTCGGGTCCGGTCCCGAGGGGAGTGGGGAGCGGGAGTCGGGTCGGGTCCGGGTTGGGGGGTGGGGGGCGGGTCCGGTCCGGGGGCGGGAGTCGGGTCGGGTTGGGAGGAAGCAGGAGCTGGCTGTGGGAGGAGCCTTATTCACGCAGCCCCAGTGAGGCCATTCAGCCAGGGCTAGGGGCTGCGTGCTTCGTCCCCTCCCACAAAGTTTTGGGCGCCTGGAGCTACTGCACATGCGCGCCCACTGTAGCGCGCATGTGCAGAGGTCCCGGCACTATTTTCAGCGCAGGGACCTGGCTCCGCCCCCTACAGCTCCTGCTGCGCTGTAAAAAAACACTTCACATATAAAAAAAACACTTCACATATTTTTAATTAATTTAAATTGAATTTAATTAAATGTTTAGACAAACAATTTTTTGAATTATTAAAATATATTTTATGAGGTAAAAAAATAAACTTACTTTAATGAACAGGGTTTTTAATATAAAAATTATTGATAACATTTTATTTTTCTATCTTTTAAAACTCTTGCACAGGTAAAAACAGGCCATAATGCCTGCTTTTACCAGGCGTAAGAGTTTGAAGGATATTCACTGGGCAAGAGTTGGGCAAATAGCCCAAATCTCTGCCCACGAAGGCCCTTCCCCCGGGGATGCATTGGAACTGTCAAAAAACATTTTGATGGTTCGCAAGAACCGGTTTTCGGCTTGTGCGTCAAGAACCGGCACTTGTGGGGCCTCTACAGATGTGCGCACATAGAGACTGTGATTTTTGGCCCATAGTCAGTCGGAAGTGGAGATTTCTGGAAGTACAGTGCAATGTATAGGTTTGAATGGCTGTGTCGGCCCAATTTGGGTTGCAACAATTCTGAGTTGACTTGCTTGCAGATGGTTGTCTTTTTCACACTGGAACTTATTGTAGTCCAATTGAGGGTTACAGCTGCATAGCATATCAGAACTGAACATCTTTCTGATTAAGAATAGTTGATGTTTTCAAAGGTTTCCATATAGTCTGCACAATTAATAAACTCTCAATAAAACTAATGTGGTGATGAACTTAATTCACATTTTGTCACTGGAGTTTATGCTGGATTAATTTGAGTGCACCATAAAATACCTAAGCACATACTATAGAAGTGTGTGTGCATTTAGTTTGAATCTGCAGCCTTCCGTAGAAGTGTTGGTTCATTTTTGAAGTATCCAGAGGAAGTTTGTCTTACCCAAATTATTATTTGTAGAGGGCAATTTTTCCCCATAGCTTAGTTATTTAGTAAGCATTGGTCTAAGTGCATGCTGAGTAGTTCAAGTAAAACAAAACATACTGGTCACCCATAAAATCAGTCGTGTGGTGGCTGTATCTTCAAATGTAACGACTGGTCAATTTTAATCTTCTTTAAGATCTGACTTCGTTTCACTTATTTACAGAGGAATAAAGCTGGAAACTGCATTGAATAAAGCTGGAAACTGCATTAAATAAAGCATGACCAGAAAGAAAAATTTATATTTCTGTGAGCACAAAGTTAATCCCCTTAATCTCTCAAACTCCCTGTGCTTTTCATGGCCATTAAATATGACATACTGTGGCACATGTACAGTTATTTATATTTCACCACAATTTTAAGTGAAAGTTATTTTTTGTCCTCCTAAAAATTGGTTAAATCAAGATTTCACTAATTCATACTCTATTAATTTATAAAGTGGAGAAAAGGTCAAATAAATCATTCCGTGTGCCTACCCTTTTTGAAAAAAGCTTTTGTACCTGCTGTTACAGTATGGAAGATGCACATCTGGCACCCTGTTAAAAAAATAATAAATTGTTCACAGATGGCTTTCTTCTGATGTTGAACATTTAAAACTGATTGCAACTTCATGTTTCAAACAGTCTTTTTAGTTCCATTGATCCTTAAGGGTCACGTTATCAACAGTGACATAAGCTGTTTTGGAAAAAGATGTGGGATTTTCGCCACCATTCTGCGCCTTTTGTTTGGCCTACGCTGTGTTTTTTTGGAGCAAACTAAAATCTGCAAGTTTTGCCAAAGTTTCTGCGCCATCCGAAACCACTTGCAGCCGATTATTTTAGTTCCTGATTTTTTTGATGTCAGAGGGTGCAGACTGTGCTATTTTTGGTCATTTAAGCCAGTTTGGTCAACTAGGATTTTTTCACAAACTGCGCAGTGTACTATTCTGAAAAACCTTACCTGCATTTCAGAAAATCGGCACAGAGAAAAGAATCGGCACCGAGAAGACGCCATTGTTTTAGTGGAGCTGAAAACATAGCACCAGGGGTGGGGTCCTTACGGCCCGTGTTGGAAGCAGTGGAGCGGGGGTCATTCGGCCCGGGATAGCACCGGGGGGCGGTGGGGGGGGTGCATTCGGCCTGAGATAGCAGCTGCACCGGGGCTCTACACAAAAGCGGTAACCTAATTTTATTCGGTCTGTTCCATCTAAAATTAAATAAATAAACATTGCAGAGTGTGATAGTTTGTCACTACAATCTTCTAATAAACAGAGTGAAGAGATCTTGCCAATGGTACATATAATATGTACCTGCATCTGTCTTGCTGCATCTTGTATGTTTCACTTTGCAGCCTCAGCCCTTCAGTGTGTCGCTTGTTACCCTGACAACCTCAGTTTTTTGGCGCAGACCTTGAGGACAATCTGCGGCACTCCAAAATCAAAATTTATATCGGTGAAACTTGGAATTTTTTTTTGGTGCAATTGGTCACTAAAAGAAATCGGATGTACCGCTACAACTGCGCCAAAAATCGGCCATGTGGAAAGTTGGCTCCATGGAATTATACAGTTTGGGTTGCATTCCTTGTTTAAAGTTTGTTTTTATTAAGAATTTTGTTGTGATTATGCAAAGAGTTTCAGAATTACTGTAGACAGTCCATGTATTGTGTAGTTAAAGTAATGCAATCTCTGAACTGTTCCAAATGTATTTGGAACGTTAATTCTAGTTAATCTTTTTACCCTGAACACACAGAAGCTCAATGGGTGCTTCTCTCCTTTTGCCCCCTCAATTATTTTATTCTTCTCTTGGAGGATCTGAGATATGCTGGGGCAAGGTTCCATGGTTACAGGCCACCATCCGCCATCTTGTCTAAGTAACTATTCATGTAAGCCATGCTAGTGAGTGGCAGCTGGCTATTTTACCATGGGAACGGAAATCACGGGAGCCTGACATTTTTGTTATTCAATAGAAACATAGAAAATAGGTGCAGGAGTAGGCCATTCGGCCCTTTGAGCCTGCACCGCCATTCAATGAGTTCATGGCTGAACATGCAACTTCAGTACCCCATTCCTGTCTTCTTGCCATACTCCTAGATTCCCCCTAGTAGTAAGGACTACATCTAACTCCTTTTTGAATATATTTAGTGAATTGGCCTCAACAACTTTGGTAGAGAATTCCATATGTTCACCACTCTCTGGGTGAAGAAGTTTCTCCTCATCTCGGTCCTAAATGGCTTACCCCTTATCCTTAGATTGTGACCCCTGGTTCTGGACTTCCCCCACATTGGAAACATTCTTCCTGCATCTAACCTGTCTAAACCCGTCAGAATTTTAAACATTTCTATGAGATCCCCTCTCATTCTTCTGAACTCCAGTGAATACAAGCCCAGTTGATCCAGTCTCGCCATCCCGGGAATCAGTCTGGTGAACCTTCGCTGCACTCCCTCAATAGCATGAATGTCCTTCCTCAAGTTAGGTGTGGCCTCACCAAGGCCCTGTACAACTTTAGTAACACCTCCCTGCCCCTGTACTCAAATCCCCTCGCTATGAAGGCCAACATGCCATTTGCTTTCTTAACCGCCTGCTGTACCTGCATGCCAACCTACAATGACTGATGTACCATGACACCCAGGTCTCGTTGCACCTTCCCTTTTCCTAATCTGTCACCATTCAGATAATAGTCTGTCTCTCTGTTTTTACCATCAAAGTGGATAACCTCACATTTATCCACATTATACTTCATCTGCCATGCATTTGCCCACTCACCTAACCTATCCAAGTCGCTCTGCAGCCTCATAGCATCCTCCTCGCAGCTCTCACTGCCACCCAACTTAGTGTCATCCGCAAATTTGGAGATACTACATTTAATCCCCTCGTCTAAATCATTAATGTACAATGTAAACAGCTGAGGCCCCAGCACAGAACCTTGCGGTACCCCACTAGTCACTGCCTGCCATTCTGAAAGGTACCCATTTACTCCTACTCTTTGCTTCCTGTCTGCCAACCAGTCAGCACACTACCCCCAATCCCATGTGCTTTAACTTTGCACATTAATCTCTTGTGTGGGACCTTGTCGAAAGCCTTCTGAAAGTCCAACTGCACCACATCAACTGGTTCTCCCTTGTCCACTCTACTGGAAACATCATCAAAAAATTCCAAAAGATTTGTCAAGCATGATTTCCCTTTCACAAATCCATGCTGACTTGGACCTATCATGTCACCTCTTTCCAAATGCGCTGCTATGACATCCTTAATAATTGATTCCATCATTTTACCCAATACTGCTTTAGCTTTCTTTTCACAAAATGCTTTATATTGAAGACCTAAATTGTATGTGCCTTTCTATTTTTTTGTGCCTTTTAAAATAAATAGAGTTAGCATTGGATATAGGATCCTTTCATTATCAGCATTGAACATTCCTAAATCCAGTATAGCACAGGTTAGAAACAGAGCAAAGCTTCCTCTACACTGGACTAACCATGTACCTTTAATTTGACCTTGGAAGAGTGCTTGCTATACTGCCTCAGTATAACATTTCCATTTACCGCTCTAGCCACCTCTGTGTCTGAGTTACTTTGCCAATGTATGCCAAGTTAGATGTTTTCATGCCCATTGACTTTTGATTGAGGGGCACTTTGGTCTCATCAGTTTATGCTGGATTATAATCCAGGCCCCAGAGTGAAAGAACAAAGTGCTAATCCATTTAGCCACCTAGTACCCATCTTTTACATTTATGTATACAGAAAAAAGAAAATACTGATGTACTATATTGTGTTAGTGATTTAAATCTCTTCTTCCCAGGAATGCCTTTAACTACACCACCACCAGGTATGGTTGCATGTTTCTACCTAAACTGTTGTCATAATACTCTAATATGTATTTATTTGCATTTATAGCGTTCTGTTGGTGTAGATACTTTATTCAGTCCATTGGATTTTAGTTCAGTACAAACCGTGTGCATGTCGATATGTGACAAATTGCTCTCATTTTCAAGTAAGAGCTATAAATGTGAAAACTAGAGCCTATAGAAAACCTTCAGTACAAGTTAAACATTTTTTTCCAATGGTAATATTAAAATCTTGCTATATTGCAAATTTTCTGGATTAATTTTTTTCCTTAAGTGGGCACATGGTACATTTATGGAGTTGGTGCCATAATTTAGGATATTTTGTTAATATGCTTCAGAGTTAAATGCTTCTTTTTAAAAAAAGTTACTTTCATGTTTTTTTTCAGGTTTCCTGCCTCCACCTGGAGCTCCACCACCTTCACTTGTGCCATTAGAAAGGTAAATAGAAACTTCACCGATTTTTAACAATTCAATTTAATCCAAATGCAAGCAAGTACCATTTAGTGAGATATATAGTCCATTTTATTTCCATTTTTTTCCCTTTCTTCCTTTTTATATTCCTGTTTCTTCTAACCCTTGAAAGGCAGCTCGAATGTTTCTATGGCTTTTGATTCTGCTTTATGGTCAAGGAATAGATGGATAACTTAATAGAATTATGGAAATTACAGCACCATAGGAGACTCTATGGGCCCTAGTTTCCACAAGAAAAAAAACGGGCGCCCCTCCGAGCTGGGCGCCCGTTTTTCGCGCCTAAAACGGCGCCTAAAAAAATCCTCAGTATTCTGCACCTACTTACAGGTCCTCTGGCCCTCGGCGCAGCCAGCATGAGCTGTGGGGGGGCGGAGCCAGGTCCCGGCGCTGAAAACAGTGCCGGGACCTCTACACATGCGCGCTACAGTCGGCACGCAAGTGCAGTAGCTCCAAGCGCTGAACTGTGTGGGAGGGGCCCGAAGCACGCAGCCCCTAGCCCTGGCCCAATGGCCTCACTGGGGATCCTCCCACGGCCAGCTCCTACTCCCCGCCTGACCAGACCCGACACTCGCTCCCACCACCCCCCCCCCCCCCGCCGACCAGATCCGACCCGACACCCGCTCTCCCCCCCCCCCCCCCCCGACCCGACCCGACACCCGCTCCCCCCGCCCCGACCCGACACCCGCTCCCCCCCCCCCCCCCGACCCGACACCCGCTCCCCCCCCGACTGACCCGACCCGCGCTCCTGTTCCCCGACCCGACACCCCTTCCCCCCCCCCCCCACTCTCTCTCTCTCTCTCTCTCTCTCTCTCTCTCTCTCTCTCTCTCTCTCTCTCTCTCTCTCTCTCTCTCTTCCAACCCCCCCCTCTCTCTCCCTCCCTCCCCCCCCCTTTCTCTCCCTCCCTCCCTCCCTCCCC